>NW_028301316.1:0-143583 GCF_061612785.1 Hesperophylax consimilis | reverse complement strand
TTTCACTGTTTTACGACGATTTAACGCTCTTATAAGGTTTTTCTGGTATTTTCACTGTTTTACGACGATTTAACGCTCTTATAAGGTTTTTCTAGTATTTTCACCTTTTAACGACGACTTGACGCTCTTATAAGGTTTTTCTGGTATTTACACTGTTTTACGACGATTTTACGCTCTTATAAGGTTTTTCTGGTATTTTCACTGTTTTACGACGATTTAACGCTCTTATAAGGTTTTTCTGGTATTTTCACTGTTTTACGACGATTTGACAAATTTTTAGGGTTTTTCAATGATTATTAGTGCAATACGACGATTTATCACTTTTTAATGGTTTTTCTATATTTTACAGCGTTTTAAGATGATTTAACGCTCTTATAAGGTTTTTCTGGTATTTTAACTGTTTTACGTCGATTTAACGCTCTTATAAGGTTTTTCTGATATTTTCACTGTTAAACGACGACTTGACGCTCTTATAAGGTTTTTATGGTATTTACACTGTTTAACGACGATTTAACGCTCTTCTCAGGTTTTTCTGGTATTTACACTGTTTAACGACAATTTAACGCTCTTCTAAGGTTTTTCTGGTATTTTCACTGTTTTACGACGATAAAACGCTCTTATAAGGTTTTTCTGGTATTTTCACACTTTTACGACGATTTAACGCTCTTTGAAGGTTTTTCTGGTATTTTCACTGTTTTACGACGATTTAACGCTCTTATAAGGTTTTTCTGGTATTTTCACTGTTTAACTACGACTTGACGCTCTTATAAGGTTTTTCTGGTATTTACACTGTTTAACGACGATTTAACGCTCTTATTAGGTTTTTCTGGTATTTTCACTGTTTTACGACGATTGAACGCTCTTATAAGGTTTTTCTAGTATTTTCACTGTTTAACGACGACTTGACGCTCTTATAAGGTTTTTCTGGTATTTACACTGTTTTACGACAATTTTACGCTCTTATAAGGTTTTTCTGGTATTTTCACTGTTTTACGACGATTTAACGCTCTTATAAGGTTTTTCTGGTATTTTCACTGTTTTACGACGATAAAACGCTCTTGTAAGGTTGATCTGGTATTTTCACTGTTTTACGACGGTTTGACAAATTTTAAGGGTTTTTCAATGATTTTTAGTGTAATACGACGATTTAACACTTTTTAATGGTTTTTCTATATTTTACAGCATTTTTAGACGATTTAACGTTCTTTCAAGGTTGTTCTGGTTTTTTCACTGTTTTACGACGATTTGACAAATTTTTAGGGTTTTTCAATGATTATTAGTGTAATACGACGATTTATCACTTTTTAATGGTTTTTTTATATTTTACAGCGTTTTAAGATGATTTAACGCTCTTATGAGGTTGTTCTGGTATTTTCACTGTTTTACGACGATTTGACAAATTTTTAGGGTTTTTCAATGATTATTAGTGTAATACGACGATTTATCACTTTTTAATGGTTTTTCTATATTTTACAGCGTTTTTAGATGATTTAACGCTCTTATAAGGTTTTTCTGGTATTTTAACTGTTTTACGTCGATTTAACGCTCTTATAAGGTTTTTCTGGTATTTTCACTGTTTAACGACGACTTGACGCTCTTATAAGGTTTTTCTGGTATTTACACTGTTTTACGACGATTTAACGCTCTTGTAAGGTTTTTCTGGTATTTTCACTGTTTTACGACGATTTAACGCTCTTTTAAGGTTTTTCTGGTATTTTCACTGTTTTACGACGATTTAACTCTCGCATAAGGTTTTTCTGGTATTTTCACTGTTTTTCGACGATTTAACGCTCTTTTAAGGTTTCTCTGGTATTTTCACTGTTTAACGACGATTTGACGCTCTTATAAGGTTTTTCTGGTATATACACTGTTTAACGACGATTTAATGCTCTTATAGGGTTTTTCTGGTATTTTCACTGTTTTACGACGATTTAACGCTCTTATAAGGTTTTTCTGGTATTTTCACTGTTTTACGACGATTAAACGCTCTTGTTAGGTCTATCTGAAATTTTCACTGTTTTACGACGGTTTGACAAATTTTAAGTGTTTTTCAATGATTTTTACTGTAATACGACGATTTAACACTTTTTAATGGTTTTTCTATATTTTACAGCGTTTTTAGACGATTTAACGCTCTTATAAGGTTGTTCTGGTATGTTCACTGTTTTACGACGATTAAACGCTCTTATAAGGTTTTTCTGGTATCTTAACTGTTTTAAGTCGATTAAACGCTCTTATAAGGTTTTTCTGGTATTTTCACTGTTTTAAGTCGATTTAACGCTCTTATAAGGTTTTTCTGGTATTTTCACTGTTTAACGACGACTTGACGCTCTTATAAGGTTTTTCTGGTATTTACACTGTTTTACGACGATTTAACGCTCTTGTAAGGTTTTTCTGGTATTTTCACTGTTTTACGACGATTTAACGCTCTTTTAAGGTTTTTCTGGTATTTTCACTGTTTTACGACGATTTAACGCTCTTATAAGGTTTTTCTGGTATTTTCACTGTTTTACGACGTTTTAACGCTCTTGTAAGGTTTTTCTGGTATTTTCACTGTTTAACGACGACTTGACGCTCTTATAAGGTTTTTCTGGTATTTACACTGTTTTACGACGATTTAACGCTCTTGTAAGGTTTTACTGGTATTTTCACTGTTTTACGACGATTTAACGCTCTTTTAAGGTTTTTCTGGTATTTTCACTGTTTTACGACGATTTAACTCTCGCATAAGGTTTTTCTGGTATTTTCACTGTTTTTCGACGATTTAACGCTCTTATAAGGTTTCTCTGGTATTTTCACTGTTTAACGACGATTTGACGCTCTTATAAGGTTTTTCTGGTATATACACTGTTTAACGACGATTTAATGCTCTTATAGGGTTTTTCTGGTATTTTCACTGTTTTACGACGATTAAACGCTCTTGTTAGGTTTATCTGAAATTTTCACTGTTTTACGACGGTTTGCCAAATTTTAAGTGTTTTTCAATGATTTTTACTGTAATACGACGATTTAACACTTTTTAATGGTTTTTCTATATTTTACAGCGTTTTTAGACGATTTAACGCTCTTATAAGGTTGTTCTGGTATGTTCACTGTTTTACGACGATTAAACGCTCTTATAAGGTTTTTCTGGTATCTTAACTGTTTTAAGTCGATTAAGCGCTCTTATAAGGTTTTTCTGGTATTTTCACTGTTTTAAGTCGATTTAACGCTCTTATAAGGTTTTTCTGGTATTTTCACTGTTTAACGACGACTTGACGCTCTTATAAGGTTTTTCTGGTATTTACACTGTTTTACGTCGATTTAACGCTCTTATAAGGTTTTTCTGGTATTTTCACTGTTTAACGACGACTTGACGCTCTTATAAGGTTTTTCTGGTATTTACACTGTTTTACGACGATTTAACGCTCTTGTAAGGTTTTACTGGTATTTTCACTGTTTTACGACGATTTAACGCTCTTTTAAGGTTTTTCTGGTATTTTCACTGTTTTACGACGATTTAACTCTCGCATAAGGTTTTTCTGGTATTTTCACTGTTTTTCGACGATTTAACGCTCTTATAAGGTTTCTCTGGTATTTTCACTGTTTAACGACGATTTGACGCTCTTATAAGGTTTTTCTGGTATATACACTGTTTAACGACGATTTAATGCTCTTATAGGGTTTTTCTGGTATTTTCACTGTTTTACGACGATTTAACGCTCTTATAAGGTTTTTCTGGTATTTTCACTGTTTTACGACGATTAAACGCTCTTGTTAGGTTTATCTGAACTTTTCACTGTTTTACGACGGTTTGACAAATTTTAAGTGTTTTTCAATGATTTTTACTGTAATACGACGATTTAACACTTTTTAATGGTTTTTCTATATTTTACAGCGTTTTTAGACGATTTAACGCTCTTATAAGGTTGTTCTGGTATGTTCACTGTTTTACGACGATTAAACGCTCTTATAAGGTTTTTCTGGTATCTTAACTGTTTTAAGTCGATTTAACGCTCTTATAAGGTTTTTCTGGTATTTTCACTGTTTTAAGTCGATTTAACGCTCTTATAAGGTTTTTCTGGTATTTTCACTGTTTAACGACGACTTGACGCTCTTATAAGGTTTTTCTGGTATTTACACTGTTTTACGACGATTTAACGCTCTTGTAAGGTTTTTCTGGTATTTTCACTGTTTTACGACGATTTAACGCTCTTTTAAGGTTTTTCTGGTATTTTCACTGTTTTACGACGATTTAACGCTCTTATAAGGTTTTTCTGGTATTTTCACTGTTTTACGACGATAAAACGCTCTTATAAGGTTTTTCTGGTATTTTCACACTTTTACGACGATTTAACGCTCTTTTAAGGTTTTTCTGGTATTTTCACTGTTTTACGACGATTTAACGCTCTTTTAAGGTTTTTCTGGTATTTTCACTGTTTTACGACGATTTAACTCTCGCATAAGGTTTTTCTGGTATTTTCAGTGTTTTTCGACGATTTAACGCTCTTATAAGGTTTCTCTGGTATTTTCACTGTTTAACGACGATTTGACGCTCTTATAAGGTTTTTCTGGTATATACACTGTTTAACGACGATTTAATGCTCTTATAGGGTTTTTCTGGTATTTTCACTGTTTTACGACGATTTAACGCTCTTATAAGGTTTTTCTGGTATTTTCACTGTTTTACGACGATTAAACGCTCTTGTTAGGTTTATCTGAAATTTTCACTGTTTTACGACGGTTTGCCAAATTTTAAGTGTTTTTCAATGATTTTTACTGTAATACGACGATTAAACACTTTTTAATGGTTTTTCTATATTTTACAGCGTTTTTAGACGATTTAACGCTCTTATAAGGTTGTTCTGGTATGTTCACTGTTTTACGACGATTAAACGCTCTTATAAGGTTTTTCTGGTATCTTAACTGTTTTAAGTCGATTAAGCGCTCTTATAAGGTTTTTCTGGTATTTTCACTGTTTTAAGTCGATTTAACGCTCTTATAAGGTTTTTCTGGTATTTTCACTGTTTAACGACGACTTGACGCTCTTATAAGGTTTTTCTGGTATTTACACTGTTTGACGACGATTTAACGCTCTTGTAAGGTTTTTCTGGTATTTTCACTGTTTTACGACGATTTAACGCTCTTTTAAGGTTTTTCTGGTATTTTCACTGTTTTACGACGATTTAACGCTCTCATAAGGTTTTTCTGGTATTTTCACTGTTTTACGACGTTTTAACGCTCTTGTGAGGTTTTTCTGGTATTTTCACTGTTTAACGACGACTTGACGCTCTTATAAGGTTTTTCTGGTATTTACACTGTTTTACGACGATTTAACGCTCTTATTAGGTTTTTCTGGTATTTTCACTGTTTTACGACGATTTAACGCTCTTTTAAGGTTTTTCTGGTATTTTCACTGTTTAACGACGACTTGACGCTCTTATAAGGTTTTTCTGGTATTTACACTGTTTTACGACGATTTTACGCTCTTATAAGGTTTTTCTGGTATTTTCACTGTTTTACGACGATTTAACGCTCTTATAAGGTTTATCTGGTATTTTCACTGTTTTACGACGATAAAACGCTCTTGTAAGGTTGATCTGGTATTTTCACTGTTTTACGACGGTTTGACAAATTTTAAGGGTTTTTAAATGATTTTTAGTGTAATACGACGATTTAACACTTTTTAATGATTTTTCTATATTTTACAGCGTTTTTAGACGATTTAACGCTCTTTTAAGGTTGTTCTGGTATTTTCACTGTTTTACGACGATTCGACAAATTTTTAGGGTTTTTCAATGATTATTAGTGTAATACGACGATTTATCACTTTTTAATGGTTTTTCTATATATTACAGCGTTTTAAGATGATTTAACGCTCTTATAAGGTTTTTCTGGTATTTTCACTGTTTTACGACGGTTTGACATATTTTAAGGGTTTTTCAATGATTTTTAGTGTAATACGACGATTTAACACTTTTTAATGGTTTTTCTATATTTTAAAGCGTTTTTAGACGATTTAACGCTCTTATGAGGTTGTTCTGGTATTTTCACTGTTTTACGACGATTTGACAAATTTTTAGGGTTTTTCAATGATTATTAGTGTTATATGACGATTTATCACTTTTTAATGGTTTTTCTATATTTTAAAGCGTTTTTAGATGATTTTACGCTCTTATAAGGTTTTTCTGGTATTTTAACTGTTTTACGTCGATTTAACGCTCTTATAAGGTTTTTCTGGTATTTACACTGTTTTACGACGATTTTACGCTCTTATAAGGTTTTTCTGGTATTTTCACTGTTTTACGACGATTTAACGCTCTTATAAGGTTTTTCTGGTATTTTCATTGTTTTACGACGATAAAACGCTCTTGTAAGGTTGATCTGGTATTTTCACTGTTTTACGACGGTTTGACAAATTTTAAGGGTTTTTCAATGATTTTTAGTGTAATACGACGATTTAACACTTTTTAATGGTTTTTCTATATTTTACAGCGTTTTTAGACGATTAAACGCTCTTATGAGGTTGTTCTGGTATTTTCACTGTTTTACGACGATTTGACATATTTTTAGGGTTTTTCAATGATTATTAGTGTAATACGACGATTTATCACTTTTTAATGGTTTTTCTATATTTTACAGCGTTTTTAGATGATTTAACGCTCTTATAAGGTTTTTCTGGTATTTTAACTGTTTTACGTCGATTTAACGCTCTTATAAGGTTTTTCTGGTATTTTCACTGTTTAACGACGACTTGACGCTCTTATAAGGTTTTTCTGGTATTTACACTGTTTTACGACGATTTAACGCTCTTGTAAGGTTTTTCTGGTATTTTCACTGTTTTTCGACGATTTAACGCTCTTTTAAGGTTTTTCTGGTATTTTCACTGTTTTACGACGATTTAACTCTCGCATAAGGTTTTTCTGGTATTTTCACTGTTTTTCGACGATTTAACGCTCTTATAAGGTTTCTCTGGTATTTTCACTGTTTAACGACGATTTGACGCTCTTATAAGGTTTTTCTGGTATATACACTGTTTAACGACGATTTAATGCTCTTATAGGGTTTTTCTGGTATTTTCACTGTTTTACGACGATTTAACGCTCTTATAAGGTTTTTCTGGTATTTTCACTGTTTTACGACGATTAAACGCTCTTGTTAGGTTTATCTGAAATTTTCACTGTTTTACGACGGTTTGACAAATTTTAAGTGTTTTTCAATGATTTTTACTGTAATACGACGATTTAACACTTTTTAATGGTTTTTCTATATTTTACAGCGTTTTTAGACGATTTAACGCTCTTATAAGGTTGTTCTGGTATGTTCACTGTTTTACGACGATTAAACGCTCTTATAAGGTTTTTCTGGTATCTTAACTGTTTTAAGTCGATTAAACGCTCTTATAAGGTTTTTCTGGTATTTTCACTGTTTTAAGTCGATTTAACGCTCTTATAAGGTTTTTCTGGTATTTTCACTGTTTAACGACGACTTGACGCTCTTATAAGGTTTTTCTGGTATTTACACTGTTTTACGACGATTTAACGCTCTTGTAAGGTTTTTCTGGTATTTTCACTGTTTAACGACGATTTGACGCTCTTATAAGGTTTTTCTGGTATATACACTGTTTAACGACGATTTAATGCTCTTATAGGGTTTTTCTGGTATTTTCACTGTTTTACGACGATTTAACGCTCTTATAAGGTTTTTCTGGTATTTTCACTGTTTTACGACGATTAAACGCTCTTGTTAGGTTTATCTGAAATTTTCACTGTTTTACGACGGTTTGACAAATTTTAAGTGTTTTTCAATGATTTTTACTGTAATACGACGATTTAACACTTTTTAATGGTTTTTCTATATTTTACAGCGTTTTTAGACGATTTAACGCTCTTATAAGGTTGTTCTGGTATGTTCACTGTTTTACGACGATTAAACGCTCTTATAAGGTTTTTCTGGTATCTTAACTGTTTTAAGTCGATTTAACGCTCTTATAAGGTTTTTCTGGTATTTTCACTGTTTTAAGTCGATTTAACGCTCTTATAAGGTTTTTCTGGTATTTTCACTGTTTAACGACGACTTGACGCTCTTATAAGGTTTTTCTGGTATTTACACTGTTTTACGACGATTTAACGCTCTTGTAAGGTTTTTCTGGTATTTTCACTGTTTTACGACGATTTAACGCTCTTTTAAGGTTTTTCTGGTATTTTCACTGTTTTACGACGATTTAACGCTCTTATAAGGTTTTTCTGGTATTTTCACTGTTTTACGACGATAAAACGCTCTTATAAGGTTTTTCTGGTATTTTCACACTTTTACGACGATTTAACGCTCTTTTAAGGTTTTTCTGGTATTTTCACTGTTTTACGACGATTTAACGCTCTTTTAAGGTTTTTCTGGTATTTTCACTGTTTTACGACGATTTAACTCTCGCATAAGGTTTTTCTGGTATTTTCAGTGTTTTTCGACGATTTAACGCTCTTATAAGGTTTCTCTGGTATTTTCACTGTTTAACGACGATTTGACGCTCTTATAAGGTTTTTCTGGTATATACACTGTTTAACGACGATTTAATGCTCTTATAGGGTTTTTCTGGTATTTTCACTGTTTTACGACGATTTAACGCTCTTATAAGGTTTTTCTGGTATTTTCACTGTTTTACGACGATTAAACGCTCTTGTTAGGTTTATCTGAAATTTTCACTGTTTTACGACGGTTTGCCAAATTTTAAGTGTTTTTCAATGATTTTTACTGTAATACGACGATTAAACACTTTTTAATGGTTTTTCTATATTTTACAGCGTTTTTAGACGATTTAACGCTCTTATAAGGTTGTTCTGGTATGTTCACTGTTTTACGACGATTAAACGCTCTTATAAGGTTTTTCTGGTATCTTAACTGTTTTAAGTCGATTAAGCGCTCTTATAAGGTTTTTCTGGTATTTTCACTGTTTTAAGTCGATTTAACGCTCTTATAAGGTTTTTCTGGTATTTTCACTGTTTAACGACGACTTGACGCTCTTATAAGGTTTTTCTGGTATTTACACTGTTTGACGACGATTTAACGCTCTTGTAAGGTTTTTCTGGTATTTTCACTGTTTTACGACGATTTAACGCTCTTTTAAGGTTTTTCTGGTATTTTCACTGTTTTACGACGATTTAACGCTCTCATAAGGTTTTTCTGGTATTTTCACTGTTTTACGACGTTTTAACGCTCTTGTGAGGTTTTTCTGGTATTTTCACTGTTTAACGACGACTTGACGCTCTTATAAGGTTTTTCTGGTATTTACACTGTTTTACGACGATTTAACGCTCTTATTAGGTTTTTCTGGTATTTTCACTGTTTTACGACGATTTAACGCTCTTTTAAGGTTTTTCTGGTATTTTCACTGTTTAACGACGACTTGACGCTCTTATAAGGTTTTTCTGGTATTTACACTGTTTTACGACGATTTTACGCTCTTATAAGGTTTTTCTGGTATTTTCACTGTTTTACGACGATTTAACGCTCTTATAAGGTTTATCTGGTATTTTCACTGTTTTACGACGATAAAACGCTCTTGTAAGGTTGATCTGGTATTTTCACTGTTTTACGACGGTTTGACAAATTTTAAGGGTTTTTAAATGATTTTTAGTGTAATACGACGATTTAACACTTTTTAATGATTTTTCTATATTTTACAGCGTTTTTAGACGATTTAACGCTCTTTTAAGGTTGTTCTGGTATTTTCACTGTTTTACGACGATTCGACAAATTTTTAGGGTTTTTCAATGATTATTAGTGTAATACGACGATTTATCACTTTTTAATGGTTTTTCTATATATTACAGCGTTTTAAGATGATTTAACGCTCTTATAAGGTTTTTCTGGTATTTTCACTGTTTTACGACGGTTTGACATATTTTAAGGGTTTTTCAATGATTTTTAGTGTAATACGACGATTTAACACTTTTTAATGGTTTTTCTATATTTTAAAGCGTTTTTAGACGATTTAACGCTCTTATGAGGTTGTTCTGGTATTTTCACTGTTTTACGACGATTTGACAAATTTTTAGGGTTTTTTCAATGATTATTAGTGTTATATGACGATTTATCACTTTTTAATGGTTTTTCTATATTTTAAAGCGTTTTTAGATGATTTTACGCTCTTATAAGGTTTTTCTGGTATTTTAACTGTTTTACGTCGATTTAACGCTCTTATAAGGTTTTTCTGGTATTTACACTGTTTTACGACGATTTTACGCTCTTATAAGGTTTTTCTGGTATTTTCACTGTTTTACGACGATTTAACGCTCTTATAAGGTTTTTCTGGTATTTTCATTGTTTTACGACGATAAAACGCTCTTGTAAGGTTGATCTGGTATTTTCACTGTTTTACGACGGTTTGACAAATTTTAAGGGTTTTTCAATGATTTTTAGTGTAATACGACGATTTAACACTTTTTAATGGTTTTTCTATATTTTACAGCGTTTTTAGACGATTAAACGCTCTTATGAGGTTGTTCTGGTATTTTCACTGTTTTACGACGATTTGACATATTTTTAGGGTTTTTCAATGATTATTAGTGTAATACGACGATTTATCACTTTTTAATGGTTTTTCTATATTTTACAGCGTTTTTAGATGATTTAACGCTCTTATAAGGTTTTTCTGGTATTTTAACTGTTTTACGTCGATTTAACGCTCTTATAAGGTTTTTCTGGTATTTTCACTGTTTAACGACGACTTGACGCTCTTATAAGGTTTTTCTGGTATTTACACTGTTTTACGACGATTTAACGCTCTTGTAAGGTTTTTCTGGTATTTTCACTGTTTTTCGACGATTTAACGCTCTTTTAAGGTTTTTCTGGTATTTTCACTGTTTTACGACGATTTAACTCTCGCATAAGGTTTTTCTGGTATTTTCACTGTTTTTCGACGATTTAACGCTCTTATAAGGTTTCTCTGGTATTTTCACTGTTTAACGACGATTTGACGCTCTTATAAGGTTTTTCTGGTATATACACTGTTTAACGACGATTTAATGCTCTTATAGGGTTTTTCTGGTATTTTCACTGTTTTACGACGATTTAACGCTCTTATAAGGTTTTTCTGGTATTTTCACTGTTTTACGACGATTAAACGCTCTTGTTAGGTTTATCTGAAATTTTCACTGTTTTACGACGGTTTGACAAATTTTAAGTGTTTTTCAATGATTTTTACTGTAATACGACGATTTAACACTTTTTAATGGTTTTTCTATATTTTACAGCGTTTTTAGACGATTTAACGCTCTTATAAGGTTGTTCTGGTATGTTCACTGTTTTACGACGATTAAACGCTCTTATAAGGTTTTTCTGGTATCTTAACTGTTTTAAGTCGATTAAACGCTCTTATAAGGTTTTTCTGGTATTTTCACTGTTTTAAGTCGATTTAACGCTCTTATAAGGTTTTTCTGGTATTTTCACTGTTTAACGACGACTTGACGCTCTTATAAGGTTTTTCTGGTATTTACACTGTTTTACGACGATTTAACGCTCTTGTAAGGTTTTTCTGGTATTTTCACTGTTTTACGACGATTTAACGCTCTTTTAAGGTTTTTCTGGTATTTTCACTGTTTTACGACGATTTAACGCTCTTATAAGGTTTTTCTGGTATTTTCACTGTTTTACGACGATTTAACGCTCTTGTAAGGTTTTTCTGGTATTTTCACTGTTTAACGACGACTTGACGCTCTTATAAGGTTTTTCTGGTATTTACACTGTTTAACGACGATTTAACGCTCTTATTAGGTTTTTCTGGTATTTTCACTGTTTTACGACGATTTAACGCTCTTTTAAGGTTTTTCTGGTATTTTCACTGTCTAACGACGACTTGACGCTCTTATAAGTTTTTTCTGGTATTTACACTGTTTTACGACGATTTTACGCTCTTATAAGGTTTTTCTGGTATTTTCACTGTTTTACGACGATTTAACGCTCTTATAAGGTTTATCTGGTATTTTCACTGTTTTACGACGATAAAACGCTCTTGTAAGGTTGATCTGGTATTTTCACTGTTTTACGACGGTTTGACAAATTTTAAGGGTTTTTAAATGATTTTTAGTGTAATACGACGATTTAACACTTTTTAATGATTTTTCTATATTTTACAGCGTTTTTAGACGATTTAACGCTCTTTTAAGGTTGTTCTGGTATTTTCACTGTTTTACGACGATTTAACGCTCTCATAAGGTTTTTCTGGTATTTTCACTGTTTTACGACGTTTTAACGCTCTCATAAGGTTTTTCTGGTATTTTCACTGTTTTACGACGTTTTAACGCTCTTGTAAGGTTTTTCTGGTATTTACACTGTTTTACGACGATTTAACGCTCTTATTAGGTTTTTCTGGTATTTTCACTGTTTTACGACGTTTTAACGCTCTCATAAGGTTTTTCTGGTATTTTCACTGTTTTACGACGTTTTAACGCTCTTGTAAGGTTTTTCTGGTATTTACACTGTTTTACGACGATTTAACGCTCTTATTAGGTTTTTCTGGTATTTTCACTGTTTTAAGTCGATTAAGCGCTCTTATAAGGTTTTTCTGGTATTTTCACTGTTTTAAGTCGATTTAACGCTCTTATAAGGTTTTTCTGGTATTTTCACTGTTTTACGACGATAAAACGCTCTTATAAGGTTTTTCTGGTATTTTCACACTTTTACGACGATTTAACGCTCTTTTAAAGTTTTTCTGGTATTTTCACTGTTTTACGACGATTTAACGCTCTTTTAAGGTTTTTCTGGTATTTTCACTGTTTTACGACGATTTAACTCTCGCATAAGGTTTTTCTGGTATTTTCACTGTTTTTCGACGATTTAACGCTCTTATAAGGTTTCTCTGGTATTTTCACTGTTTAACGACGATTTGACGCTCTTATAAGGTTTTTCTGGTATATACACTGTTTAACGACGATTTAATGCTCTTATAGGGTTTTTCTGGTATTTTCACTGTTTTACGACGATTTAACGCTCTTATAAGGTTTTTCTGGTATTTTCACTGTTTTACGACGATTAAACGCTCTTGTTAGGTTTATCTGAAATTTTCACTGTTTTACGACGGTTTGCCAAATTTTAAGTGTTTTTCAATGATTTTTACTGTAATACGACGATTCAACACTTTTTAATGGTTTTTCTATATTTTACAGCGTTTTTAGACGATTTAACGCTCTTATAAGGTTGTTCTGGTATGTTCACTGTTTTACGACGATTAAACGCTCTTATAAGGTTTTTCTGGTATCTTAACTGTTTTAAGTCGATTAAGCGCTCTTATAAGGTTTTTCTGGTATTTTCACTGTTTTAAGTCGATTTAACGCTCTTATAAGGTTTTTCTGGTATTTTCACTGTTTAACGACGACTTGACGCTCTTATAAGGTTTTTCTGGTATTTACACTGTTTTACGACGATTTAACGCTCTTGTAAGGTTTTTCTGGTATTTTCACTGTTTTACGACGATTTAACGCTCTTTTAAGGTTTTTCCTGTATTTTCACTGTTTTACGACGATTTAACGCTCTTATAAGGTTTTTCTGGTATTTTCACTGTTTTACGACGATAAAACGCTCTTATAAGGTTTTTCTGGTATTTTCACACTTTTACGACGATTTAACGCTCTTTTAAGGTTTTTCTGGTATTTTCACTGTTTTACGACGATTTAACGCTCTTTTAAGGTTTTTCTGGTATTTTCACTGTTTTACGACGATTTAACTCTCGCATAAGGTTTTTCTGGTATTTTCACTGTTTTTCGACGAATTAACGCTCTTATAAGGTTTCTCTGGTATTTTCACTGTTTAACGACGATTTGACGCTCTTATAAGGTTTTTCTGGTATATACACTGTTTAACGACGATTTAATGCTCTTATAGGGTTTTTCTGGTATTTTCACTGTTTTACGACGATTTAACGCTCTTATAAGGTTTTTCTGGTATTTTCACTGTTTTACGACGATTAAACGCTCTTGTTAGGTTTATCTGAAATTTTCACTGTTTTACGACGGTTTGCCAAATTTTAAGTGTTTTTCAATGATTTTTACTGTAATACGACGATTTAACACTTTTTAATGGTTTTTCTATATTTTACAGCGTTTTTAGACGATTTAACGCTCTTATAAGGTTGTTCTGGTATGTTCACTGTTTTACGACGATTAAACGCTCTTATAAGGTTTTTCTGGTATCTTAACTGTTTTAAGTCGATTAAGCGCTCTTATAAGGTTTTTCTGGTATTTTCACTGTTTTAAGTCGATTTAACGCTCTTATAAGGTTTTTCTGGTATTTTCACTGTTTAACGACGACTTGACGCTCTTATAAGGTTTTTCTGGTATTTACACTGTTTTACGACGATTTAACGCTCTTGTAAGGTTTTTCTGGTATTTTCACTGTTTTACGACGATTTAACGCTCTTTTAAGGTTTTTCTGGTATTTTCACTGTTTTACGACGATTTAACGCTCTCATAAGGTTTTTCTTGTATTTTCACTGTTTTACGACGTTTTAACGCTCTTGTAAGGTTTTTCTGGTATTTTCACTGTTTAACGACGACTTGACGCTCTTATAAGGTTTTTCTGGTATTTACACTGTTTTACGACGATTTAACGCTCTTATTAGGTTTTTCTGGTATTTTCACTGTTTTACGACGATTTAACGCTCTTTTAAGGTTTTTCTGGTATTTTCACTGTTTAACGACGACTTGACGCTCTTATAAGGTTTTTCTGGTATTTACACTGTTTTACGACGATTTTACGCTCTTATAAGGTTTTTCTGGTATTTTCACTGTTTTACGACGATTTAACGCTCTTATAAGGTTTATCTGGTATTTTCACTGTTTTACGATGATAAAACGCTCTTGTAAGGTTGATCTGGTATTTTCACTGTTTTACGACGGTTTGACAAATTTTAAGGGTTTTTAAATGATTTTTAGTGTAATACGACGATTTAACACTTTTTAATGATTTTTCTATATTTTACAGCGTTTTTAGACGATTTAACGCTCTTTTAAGGTTGTTCTGGTATTTTCACTGTTTTACGACGATTCGACAAATTTTTAGGGTTTTTCAATGATTATTAGTGTAATACGACGATTTATCACTTTTTAATGGTTTTTCTATATATTACAGCGTTTTAAGATGATTTAACGCTCTTATAAGGTTTTTCTGGTATTTTCACTGTTTTACGACGGTTTGACATATTTTAATAGTTTTTCAATGATTTTTAGTGTAATACGACGATTTAACACTTTTTAATGGTTTTTCTATATTTTAAAGCGTTTTTAGACGATTTAACGCTCTTATGAGGTTGTTCTGGTATTTTTTTACTGTTTTACGACGATTTGACAAATTTTTAGGGTTTTTCAATGATTATTAGTGTTATACGACGATTTATCACTTTTTAATGGTTTTTCTATATTTTAAAGCGTTTTTAGATGATTTTACGCTCTTATAAGGTTTTTCTGGTATTTTAACTGTTTTACGTCGATTTAACGCTCTTATAAGGTTTTTCTGGTATTTACACTGTTTTACGACGATTTTACGCTCTTATAAGGTTTTTCTGGTATTTTCACTGTTTTACGACGATTTAACGCTCTTATAAGGTTTTTCTGGTATTTTCATTGTTTTACGACGATAAAACGCTCTTGTAAGGTTGATCTGGTATTTTCACTGTTTTACGACGGTTTGACAAATTTTAAGGGTTTTTCAATGATTTTTAGTGTAATACGACGATTTAACACTTTTTAATGGTTTTTCTATATTTTACAGCGTTTTTAGACGATTAAACGCTCTTATGAGGTTGTTCTGGTATTTTCACTGTTTTACGACGATTTGACAAATTTTTAGGGTTTTTCAATGATTATTAGTGTAATACGACGATTTATCACTTTTTAATGGTTTTTCTATATTTTACAGCGTTTTTAGATGATTTAACGCTCTTATAAGGTTTTTCTGGTATTTTAACTGTTTTACTTCGATTTAACGCTCTTATAAGGTTTTTCTGGTATTTTCACTGTTTAACGACGACTTGACGCTCTTATAAGGTTTTTCTGGTATTTACACTGTTTTACGACGATTTAACGCTCTTGTAAGGTTTTTCTGGTATTTTCACTGTTTTACGACGATTTAACGCTCTTTTAAGGTTTTTCTGGTATTTTCACTGTTTTACGACGATTTAACTCTCGCATAAGGTTTTTCTGGTATTTTCACTGTTTTTCGACGATTTAACGCTCTTATAAGGTTTCTCTGGTATTTTCACTGTTTAACGACGATTTGACGCTCTTATAAGGTTTTTCTGGTATATACACTGTTTAACGACGATTTAATGCTCTTATAGGGTTTTTCTGGTATTTTCACTGTTTTACGACGATTTAACGCTCTTATAAGGTTTTTCTGGTATTTTCACTGTTTTACGACGATTAAACGCTCTTGTTAGGTTTATCTGAAATTTTCACTGTTTTACGACGGTTTGACAAATTTTAAGTGTTTTTCAATGATTTTTACTGTAATACGACGATTTAACACTTTTTAATGGTTTTTCTATATTTTACAGCGTTTTTAGACGATTTAACGCTCTTATAAGGTTGTTCTGGTATGTTCACTGTTTTACGACGATTAAACGCTCTTATAAGGTTTTTCTGGTATCTTAACTGTTTTAAGTCGATTAAACGCTCTTATAAGGTTTTTCTGGTATTTTCACTGTTTTAAGTCGATTTAACGCTCTTATAAGGTTTTTCTGGTATTTTCACTGTTTAACGACGACTTGACGCTCTTATAAGGTTTTTCTGGTATTTACACTGTTTTACGACGATTTAACGCTCTTGTAAGGTTTTTCTGGTATTTTCACTGTTTTACGACGATTTAACGCTCTTTTAAGGTTTTTCTGGTATTTTCACTGTTTTACGACGATTTAACGCTCTTATAAGGTTTTTCTGGTATTTTCACTGTTTTACGACGATTTAACGCTCTTGTAAGGTTTTTCTGGTATTTTCACTGTTTAACGACGACTTGACGCTCTTATAAGGTTTTTCTGGTATTTACACTGTTTAACGACGATTTAACGCTCTTATTAGGTTTTTCTGGTATTTTCACTGTTTTACGACGATTTAACGCTCTTTTAAGGTTTTTCTGGTATTTTCACTGTTTAACGACGACTTGACGCTCTTATAAGTTTTTTCTGGTATTTACACTGTTTTACGACGATTTTACGCTCTTATAAGGTTTTTCTGGTATTTTCACTGTTTTACGACGATTTAACGCTCTTATAAGGTTTATCTGGTATTTTCACTGTTTTACGACGATAAAACGCTCTTGTAAGGTTGATCTGGTATTTTCACTGTTTTACGACGGTTTGACAAATTTAAAGGGTTTTTAAATGATTTTTAGTGTAATACGACGATTTAACACTTTTTAATGATTTTTCTATATTTTACAGCGTTTTTAGACGATTTAACGCTCTTTTAAGGTTGTTCTGGTATTTTCACTGTTTTACGACGATTCGACAAATTTTTAGGGTTTTTCAATGATTATTAGTGTAATACGACGATTTATCACTTTTTAATGGTTTTTCTATATATTACAGCGTTTTTTAGATGATTTAACGCTCTTATAAGGTTTTTCTGGTATTTTCACTGTTTAACGACGACTTGACGCTCTTATAAGGTTTTTCTGGTATTTTCACTGTTTTACGACGATTTAACGCTCTCATAAGGTTTTTCTGGTATTTTCACTGTTTTACGACGTTTTAACGCTCTCATAAGGTTTTTCTGGTATTTTCACTGTTTTACGACGTTTTAACGCTCTTGTAAGGTTTTTCTGGTATTTACACTGTTTAACGACGATTTAACGCTCTTATTAGGTTTTTCTGGTATTTTCACTGTTTTACGACGATTGAACGCTCTTATAAGGTTTTTCTAGTATTTTCACTGTTTAACGACGACTTGACGCTCTTATAAGGTTTTTCTGGTATTTACACTGTTTTACGACAATTTTACGCTCTTATAAGGTTTTTCTGGTATTTTCACTGTTTTACGACGATTTAACGCTCTTATAAGGTTTTTCTGGTATTTTCACTGTTTTACGACGATAAAACGCTCTTGTAAGGTTGATCTGGTATTTTCACTGTTTTACGACGGTTTGACAAATTTTAAGGGTTTTTCAATGATTTTTAGTGTAATACGACGATTTAACACTTTTTAATGGTTTTTCTATATTTTACAGCGTTTTTAGACGATTTAACGCTCTTTCAAGGTTGTTCTGGTTTTTTCACTGTTTTACGACGATTTGACAAATTTTTAGGGTTTTTCAATGATTATTAGTGTAATACGACGATTTATCACTTTTTAATGGTTTTTTTATATTTTACAGCGTTTTAAGATGATTTAACGCTCTTATGAGGTTGTTCTGGTATTTTCACTGTTTTACGACGATTTGACAAATTTTTAGGGTTTTTCAATGATTATTAGTGTAATACGACGATTTATCACTTTTTAATGGTTTTTCTATAATTTACAGCGTTTTTAGATGATTTAACGCTCTTATAAGGTTTTTCTGGTATTTACACTGTTTTACGACGATTTGACAAATTTTTAGGGTTTTTCAATGATTATTAGTGTAATACGACGATTTATCACTTTTTAATGGTTTTTCTATATATTACAGCGTTTTAAGATGATTTAACGCTCTTATAAGGTTTTTCTGGTATTTTCACTGTTTTACGACGGTTTGACAAATTTTGAGGGTTTTTCAATGATTTTTAGTGTAATACGACGATTTTACACTTTTTAATGGTTTTTCTATATTTTAAAGCGTTTTTAGACGATTTAACGCTCTTATGAGGTTGTTCTGGTATTTTCACTGTTTTACGACGATTTGACAAATTTTTTGGGTTTTTCAATGATTATTAGTGTAATACGACGATTTATCACTTTTTAATGGTTTTTCTATATTTTACAGCGTTTTTAGATGATTTAACGCTCTTATAAGGTTTTTCTGGTATTTTAACTGTTTTACGTCGATTTAACGCTCTTATAAGGTTTTTCTGGTATTTACACTGTTTTACGACGATTTTACGCTCTTTTAAGGTTTTTCTGGTATTTTCACTGTTTTACGACGATTTAACGCTCTTATAAGGTTTTTCTGGTATTTTCATTGTTTTACGACGATAAAACGCTCTTGTAAGGTTGATCTGGTATTTTCACTGTTTTACGACGGTTTGACAAATTTTAAGGGTTTTTCAATGATTTTTAGTGTAATACGACGATTTAACACTTTTTAATGGTTTTTCTATATTTTACAGCGTTTTTAGACGATTTAACGCTCGTATAAGGTTTTTCTGGCATTTTCACTGTTTTACGACGATTTGACAATTTTTCAGGGTTTTTCAATGATTTTTAGTGTAATACGACGATTTAACACTTTTTAATGGTTTTTCTATATTTTACAGTTTTTTAAGACGATTTAACGATCTTATAAGGTTTTTCTGGTATTTTCACTGTTTTACGACGATTTGACAAATTTTTAGGGTTTTTCAATGATTATTAGTGCAATACGACGATTTATCACTTTTTAATGGTTTTTCTATATTTTACAGCGTTTTAAGATGATTTAACGCTCTTATAAGGTTTTTCTGGTATTTTAACTGTTTTACGTCGATTTAACGCTCTTATAAGGTTTTTCTGGTATTTTCACTGTTAAACGACGACTTGACGCTCTTATAAGGTTCTTCTGGTATTTACACTGTTTAACGACGATTTAACGCTCTTCTCAGGTTTTTCTGGTATTAACACTGTTTAACGACGATTTAACGCTCTTCTAAGGTTTTTCTGGTATTTTCACTGTTTTACGACGATAAAACGCTCTTATAAGGTTTTTCTGGTATTTTCACACTTTTACGACGATTTAACGCTCTTTTAAGGTTTTTCTGGTAATTTCACTGTTTTACGACGATTTAACGCTCTTATAAGGTTTTTCTGGTATTTTCACTGTTTAACTACGACTTGACGCTCTTATAAGGTTTTTCTGGTATTTACACTGTTTTACGACGATTGAACGCTCTTATAAGGTTTTTCTGGTATTTTCACTGTTTTACGACGATTTAACGCTCTTATAAGGTTTTTCTAGTATTTTCACTGTTTAACGACGACTTGACGCTCTTATAAGGTTTTTCTGGTATTTACACTGTTTTACGACGATTTTACGCTCTTATAAGGTTTTTCTGGTATTTTCACTGTTTTACGACGATTTAACGCTCTTTTAAGGTTTTTCTGGTATTTTCACTGTTTTACGACGATTTGACAAATTTTTAGGGTTTTTCAATGATTATTAGTGCAATACGACGATTTATCACTTTTTAATGGTTTTTCTATATTTTACAGCGTTTTAAGATGATTTAACGCTCTTATAAGGTTTTTCTGGTATTTTAACTGTTTTACGTCGATTTAACGCTCTTATAAGGTTTTTCTGATATTTTCACTGTTAAACGACGACTTGACGCTCTTATAAGGTTTTTATGGTATTTACACTGTTTAACGACGATTTAACGCTCTTCTCAGGTTTTTCTGGTATTTACACTGTTTAACGACAATTTAACGCTCTTCTAAGGTTTTTCTGGTATTTTCACTGTTTTACGACGATAAAACGCTCTTATAAGGTTTTTCTGGTATTTTCACACTTTTACGACGATTTAACGCTCTTTGAAGGTTTTTCTGGTATTTTCACTGTTTTACGACGATTTAACGCTCTTATAAGGTTTTTCTGGTATTTTCACTGTTTAACTACGACTTGACGCTCTTATAAGGTTTTTCTGGTATTTACACTGTTTTACGACGATTTAACGCTCTTATTAGGTTTTTCTGGTATTTTCACTGTTTTACGACGATTGAACGCTCTTTTAAGGTTTTTCTAGTATTTTCACTTTTTAACGACGACTTGACGCTCTTATAAGGTTTTTCTGGTATTTACACTGTTTTACGACAATTTTACGCTCTTATAAGGTTTTTCTGGTATTTACACTGTTTTACGACGATTGAACGCTCTTATAAGGTTTTTCTGGTATTTTCACTGTTTTACGACGATTTAACGCTCTTATAAGGTTTTTCTAGTATTTTCACTGTTTAACGACGACTTGACGCTCTTATAAGGTTTTTCTGGTATTTACACTGTTTTACGACGATTTTACGCTCTTATAAGGTTTTTCTGGTATTTTCACTGTTTTACGACGATTTAACGCTCTTATAAGGTTTTTCTGGTATTTTCACTGTTTTACGACGATTTGACAAATTTTTAGGGTTTTTCAATGATTATTAGTGCAATACGACGATTTATCACTTTTTAATAAAACTTGGTGATTTGACTTGATTGGTCGGGCTCTCGGGACAGCCTGACGTGTTCTTCGTCGGTCTCACTATCCTTCCCTAATTTATAGGGATATTTAATATATTCCGCCGTTAAAAATACACGTAAATGTGCCTTATTGTCTGTCAGTTACGTTAGTGCAGATATAATAATTTTACGGTGACAGGTGTGGAAGAATTACGAGTTTAAGAATAATTAGCAAGATTGTTTATCCCAAGGGATAGTGTAATTCAGTGTTTGTGAGCCCGAGTCCGGAATTTTTACCAGACGTGGACATCTCATCGGCGATCGCAGCAACCTACCCGTGTCTCTCGTCACCCCGTACCGATACGTCAACCCCCGGTGCCGCAAAAAAATGCAGTGTCAGTGAGCCCGAGTTTGGCATTTGATAATTTCTACCAGATGTGGAGACCTCATCGACCGTCACATACCGATATTTCCACCCCCGCTGCCGCCACCATGCTTGCCGTTACCTTTACCGGCTCCGTTATAGACGTCTGTCGGCTATACGACCTGTCCGTGGGTCGGTCACTGATTCGCTCACGACCATCGCCCCTACAAGATGACCCATAAAAAACAATCATCTGGCAATTTCTACACCCCCGCTGCACCGCCCCGTGCCCCTACGCCCTAGGAAGGACGAAATCGAAATGAAGCCGCGTCTTTTGTCTTCTGCCAATATGAACTAGTACAAACAATTATGCAGTGATTAGTGTATTGTTATAGTGATTATAATACTTTTTGTTTTAGAATTAAGTTTTTTCATTTGGACATCTGGAATAGTTTTGATGGCGTTAGGATTTAGTTAAATATTATACTAATTTGTATGTTAGTGATTTATACCTAAGTATCATTATGTTAGACTAGATAAGCAGTTTGTAGAAGGGAATGGCCGACACAGGTGTCGATGAGGCTCGCTATCCATCACATCGCCAACCCTTCGGTGGCGCAAAGAGGAGGAAGGAACTCGAACAATGTCGAATTGGTACGTGGAATATTAGAGGAGGTATGGAAAGAAAGATGAATGAATTGTGTGACACGATGGTTAGCAAATGTTTGGACATACTTTGTGTAACAGAGAGTATGAAAAAAGGGAGCGGTACAATGCAGCATAATGATAGGCTCGTCATTTGGTCTGGGAGACCAGATACAGAGAGGGCGTGTCAGGGTGTTGCAGCACTACTGTCTCCCAGAATGATTGAATGTATGTTGCAGTATGAATGTGTAAGTCCGAGAATAATGTGGATTAGGTTCAAAATCGGTTTGACAAGGGTGTTTCTTGTTGTTTGTTATGCCCCTGTCAATTCTGAGAGTGACGAAGAGAAAGATGATTTTTGGACTGGTGTGAATGATGTGATGAGACTGAAAAATATTAATGAAAGGATTATAATGGCAGGCGATTTGAATGGGTGGGTAGGAATTAGACGTGACGGATTTGAATCGGCCTTAGGTATGTTTGGGGATAAAAGAACGAATGACAACGGGAACAGAATACTTGAAGTATGTTTAGAGTGGAACCTTTTTGTGTCCAATACTTTTTTCGATCATAAAGGTATCCACCAATATACGTGGGAAAGAGGAAACGAGAGGTCAATTATCGATTTTGTAGTAATTGACTCTAGGTTGAGAGCCGTTACCGAGGACACGAGAGTTTTCAGAGGGGCAGAGGTTGAAACTGACCACTTTCTGGTGGTGTCGAGAGTAAACCTCTTTCGCGGTTGGCGCTCTAAAGTGAAAACGGTACTAACTCCAACAAGAATCAAAATAGAAAAACTACAAAACGATAATGAGAGGAGTAAGTATGTGAATTGTGCAGAGATGAGATTGAATGAGAAAAAAATGGATGGTCTAAGCATAGACGAAACATGGAACCACATAAAAGTGAGTCTTTGTGAATCTGCTAGAGAGGTGTGTGGAATAAGTACGCAAGGTAGAAAGAAAGGTGATGCATGGTGGGATGATGATATTAAAGCACTTGTCTCAGAGAAGAAGAAAGCATGGTTATGTCTGATTGCGGCTGGCAGTGCTTCCAGCGAAGAGAAGGATCGAGCGAAAGAAGTATATAAGGAATGTAAGAAAAAAGTAAGAGTTGGAGTGAAAGAACGAAAGAAACGCCTGGAAGAGGAAGAAGGAATGAAAATGACAAACCATTTCCAAGAAAACATTAAGTTGTTTTGGAAGGAAGTCAAAAGGTCCCGGTGTGGCCCTGAAACCGGAAGCATGAAAGTAATAAAATCGAAAGATGGAAAAATGTTGACGAATGAGGAAAAAATAAAAGAGAGATGGATGAAGTATTTCGAGGAAGTCTTTGAAAGCGAAGTGAGTGACAGTGATTCTAGCGGCGAATCAGATATGAACGATGATGGACTGAATGTTACCGAAATTAGCATGGATGAGATAGAAAGATCAATTAAGTGTATGAAGAATGGTAAGGCTGTCGGTTTCGACAATATTGCTGCTGAATATTTTAAAGGAGGTAGCCGTATAATTCTCACATGGTTGTGCAATCTTTTTAACCAATGTTTAAAGGAAGGTTACACGCCTTTAGATTGGAGAAGAGCAGTGATCATGCCATTATACAAAGGTAAAGGGTCACGTATGGAATGTGGGAATCATAGGGCTATTAGCCTGCTAAGTTCAGTTGGCAAGCTGTATGGTAGAATTTTGATTGAAAGGGTAAGAAAGGAAACAAAGGATAAAATATGGGATGTGCAAGGTGCTTTTATGAGTGGAAGGGGGTGCATGGACCAGATCTTCTCATTGCGTATGCTCACCGAGAAGTTTCTGGCAAAAAACCAGAAACTTTTCTGTGCCTTTGTAGATCTACAAAAAGCATACGACCGAGTCGACAGGAAAAAGCTATGGAAGGTGTTGTCCAAGTATGGAGTGAATGCGAATCTGACTCAGGCAATTGCGTCTCTATATGAGGGAAGCGTTGCATGTGTTAGGGTGAACGGTGGTTTTACGGGGTGGTTTGATATCACAAAAGGTGTTAAACAAGGCTGCGTAATGTCACCGTGGTTATTCAATCTATACATGGATAATTGTATGCAAGAATTGAAAGATGTGGGATTGGGCGCGAATTTGAGTAATCTGAAAGTATGTTGCCTGTTGTATGCTGATGATGCGGTGCTGATTGCTAATAGTATGGATGATCTGCAGTCTCTCGTGTCTAGGATGAACGAAGTATGCGTGAAGAATGAGTTAATGATGAATGTAAGTAAGTCTAAAGTAATGGTGTTTGAAAGAGAAAGTACGAAAACAGTGTGTAATATAGCTGTGAATGAGGAATACTTGGAGCAGGTGGATGAATTTGTGTATTTAGGAAGCATGTTTACGAGTGATGGGAAGGCTGACAGAGATATTGAAAGAAGAGTAAATGCAGGTAACTCCATTAATGGAGGACTGAACGCAGTTGGCGCTAACAAAAAATTGTCCAAAGAAGCGAAGTTAGCAGTCCACAATGGAGTGCTGGTACCTACCCTGATGTATGGAAGTGAGGCATGGAACTGGCAAAGAAAGGATGAAAGTAGATTGAATGCTGTTGAAATGAGATCCCTGAGGCGTATGTGTGGTAAAACCATGTATGATCGTGTGAGGAATGTGGATATCCGCAAAGAGTGCAAGGCTGATGTAAGCGTAATGAGTAAGATCAAGAAAGGGACGCTTAGATGGTTTGGGCATGTAGAGCGAATGAGCGAAGAAAGGAGTGTAAGGAGAATATACGATGCAAATGTGAATGGTAGCAGAAGTCGGGGGCGCCCGAGGAAGACATGGCACGACCAAGTGAATCAGATACTTGAGTCGGGCCATGTCAAGAGTCAGAACAATAGAAGAGTATGTATGAGACGATGTATGAATGTGAATGAGGCAAGGAGTGTGTGCCAAGACCGAGTTGTTTGGCGGTCCGTCCTCTCTGCCTACCCCTGCGGGGAAACGGCGTGATGGTTAGTTAGTTAGTTAGTTAGTTTAATGGTTTTTCTATATTTTACAGCGTTTTAAGATGATTTAACGCTCTTATAAGGATTTTCTGGTATTTTAACTGTTTTACGTCGATTTAACGCTCTTATAAGGTTTTTCTGATATTTTCACTGTTAAACGACGACTTGACGCTCTTATAAGGTTTTTATGGTATTTACACTGTTTAACGACGATTTAACGCTCTTCTCAGGTTTTTCTGGTATTTACACTGTTTAACGACAATTTAACGCTCTTCTAAGGTTTTTCTGGTATTTTCACTGTTTTACGACGATAAAACGCTCTTATAAGGTTTTTCTGGTATTTTCACACTTTTACGACGATTTAACGCTCTTTGAAGGTTTTTCTGGTATTTTCACTGTTTTACGACGATTTAACGCTCTTATAAGGTTTTTCTGGTATTTTCACTGTTTAACTACGACTTGACGCTCTTATAAGGTTTTTCTGGTATTTACACTGTTTAACGACGATTTAACGCTCTTATTAGGTTTTTCTGGTATTTTCACTGTTTTACGACGATTGAACGCTCTTATAAGGTTTTTCTAGTATTTTCACTTTTTAACGACGACTTGACGCTCTTATAAGGTTTTTCTGGTATTTACACTGTTTTACGACAATTTTACGCTCTTATAAGGTTTTTCTGGTATTTTCACTGTTTTACGACGATTTAACGCTCTTATAAGGTTTTTCTGGTATTTTCACTGTTTTACGACGATAAAACGCTCTTGTAAGGTTGATCTGGTATTTTCACTGTTTTACGACGGTTTGACAAATTTTAAGGGTTTTTCAATGATTTTTAGTGTAATACGACGATTTAACACTTTTTAATGGTTTTTCTATATTTTACAGCGTTTTTAGACGATTTAACGCTCTTTCAAGGTTGTTCTGGTTTTTTCACTGTTTTACGACGATTTGACAAATTTTTAGGGTTTTTCAATGATTATTAGTGTAATACGACGATTTATCACTTTTTAATGGTTTTTTTATATTTTACAGCGATTTAAGATGATTTAACGCTCTTATGAGGTTGTTCTGGTATTTTCACTGTTTTACGACGATTTGACAAATTTTTAGGGTTTTTCAATGATTATTAGTGTAATACGACGATTTGTCACTTTTTAATGGTTTTTCTATATTTTACAGCGTTTTTAGATGATTTAACGCTCTTATAAGGTTTTTCTGGTATTTTAACTGTTTTACGTCGATTTAACGCTCTTATAAGGTTTTTCTGGTATTTTCACTGTTTAACGACGACTTAACGCTCTTATAAGGTTTTTCTGGTATTTACACTGTTTTACGACGATTTAACGCTCTTGTAAGGTTTTTCTGGTATTTTCACTGTTTTACGACGATTTAACGCTCTTTTAAGGTTTTTCTGGTATTTTCACTGTTTTACGACGATTTAACTCTCGCATAAGGTTTTTCTGGTATTTTCACTGTTTTTCGACGATTTAACGCTCTTATAAGGTTTCTCTGGTATTTTCACTGTTTAACGACGATTTGACGCTCTTATAAGGTTTTTCTGGTATATACACTGTTTAACGACGATTTAATGCTCTTATAGGGTTTTTCTGGTATTTTCACTGTTTTACGACGATTTAACGCTCTTTTAAGGTTTTTCTGGTATTTTCACTGTTTTACGACGATTTGACAAATTTTTAGGGTTTTTCAATGATTTTTAGTGTAATACGACGATTTAACATTTTTTAATGGGTTTTCTATATTTTCCAGCGTTTTTAGACGATTTAACGCTCTTATGAGGTTGTTCTGGTATTTTCACTGTTTGACGACGATTTGACAAAGTTTTAGGGTTTTTCAATGATTATTAGTGTAATACGACGATTTATCACTTTTTAATGGTTTTTCTATATTTTACAGCGTTTTAAGATGATTTAACGCTCTTATAAGGTTTTTCTGGTATTTTAACTGTTTTACGTCGATTTGACGCTCTTATAAGGTTTTTCTGGTATGTTCACTGTTTAACGACGACTTGACGCTCTTAAAGGTTTTTCTGGTATTTACACTGTTTTACGACGATTTAACGCTCTTTTAAGGTTTTTCTGGTATTTTCACTGTTTTGCGACGATTTAACGCTCTTATAAGGTTTTTCTGGTATTTTCACTGTTTTACGACGATTTAACGCTCGTATAAGGTTTTTCTGGTATTTTCACTGTTTTTCGTCGATTTAACGCTCTTATAAGGTTTCTCTGGTATTTTCACTGTTTAACGACGATTTGACGCTCTTATAAGGTTTTTGTGGTATTTACACTGTTTAACGACGATTTGACGCTCTTCTAAGGTTTTTCTGGTATTTTCACTGTTTTACGACGATTAAACGCTCGTATAAGGTTTTTGTGGTATTTGAACTGTTTTACGATAATGTGACAAATTGTAAGAGTTTTTTAATGATTTTCGGTGAAATACGACGATCAAACATTTTTTAATGGTTTTTCTATATTTTACAGCGTTTTAAGATGATTTAACGCTCTTATAAGGTTTTTCTGGTATTTTAACTGTTTTACGTCGATTTGACGCTCTTATAAGGTTTTTCTGGTATGTTCACTGTTTAACGACGACTTGACGCTCTTATAAGGTTTTTCTGGTATTTACACTGTTTTACGACGATTTAACGCTCTTATAAGGTTTTTCTGGTATTTTCACTGTTTTGCGACGATTTAACGCTCTTATAAGGTTTTTCTGGTATTTTCACTGTTTTACGACGATTTAACGCTCGTATAAGGTTTTTCTGGTATTTTCACTGTTTTTCGTCGATTTAACGCTCTTATAAGGTTTCTCTGGTATTTTCACTGTTTAACGACGATTTGACGCTCTTATAAGGTTTTTCTGGTATTTACACTGTTTAACGACGATGTGACGCTCTTCTAAGGTTTTTCTGGTATTTTCACTGTTTTACGACGATTAAACGCTCGTATAAGGTTTTTGTGGTATTTGAACTGTTTTACGATAATGTGACAAATTGTAAGAGTTTTTTAATGATTTTCAGTGAAATACGACGATCAAACACTTTTTAATGGTTTTTCTATATTTTACAGCGTTTGAGGACGATTTAACGCTCTTATAAGGTTTTTCTGGTATTTTCACTGTTTTACGACGATTTAACGCTCTTATAAGGTTTTTCCTGTATTTTAACTGTTTTACGACGATTCGACAAATTTTTAGGGTTTTTCAATGATTATTAGTGTAATACGACGATTTATCACTTTTTATTGGTTTTTCTATATTTTACAGCTTTTTAAGATGATTTAACGCTCTTATAAGGTTTTTCTGGTATTTTCACTGTTTTACGACGATTTAACGCTCTTATAAGGTTTTTCTGGTATTAACACTGTTTTACGACGATTTAACGCTCTTATAAGGTTTATCTGGTACTTTCACTGTTTTACGACGATTTGACAAATTTTTAGGGTTTTTCAATGATTATTAGTGTAATACGACGATTTATCACTTTTTAATGGTTTTTCTATATTTTACAGCGTTTTAAGATGATTTAATGCTCTTATAAGGTTTTTCTGGTATTTTAACTGTTTTTCGTCGATTTAACGCTCTTATAAGGTTTTTCTGGTATTTTCACTGTTTAACGACGACTTGACGCTCTTATAAGGTTTTTCTGGTATTTTCACTTTTTTACGACGATTTAACGCTCTTGTAAGGTTTTTCTGGTATTTTCACTGTTTTACGACGATTTAACGCTCTTATAAGGTTTTTCTGGTATTTTCACTGTTTTACGACGATTTAACGCTCGCATAAGGTTTATCTGGTACTTTCACTGTTTTACGACGATTTGACAAATTTTTAGGGTTTTTCAATGATTATTAGTGTAATACGACGATTTATCACTTTTTAATGGTTTTTCTATATTTTACAGCGTTTTAAGATGATTTAATGCTCTTATAAGGTTTTTCTGGTATTTTAACTGTTTTTCGTCGATTTAACGCTCTTTTAAGGTTTTTCTGGTATTTTCACTGTTTAACGACGACTTGACGCTCTTATAAGGTTTTTCTGGTATTTTCACTTTTTTACGACGATTTAACGCTCTTGTAAGGTTGTTCTGGTACTTTCACTGTTTTACGACGATTTGACAAATTTTTAGGGTTTTTCAATGATTATTAGTGTAATACGACGATTTATCACTTTTTAATGGTTTTTCTATATTTTACAGCGTTTTAAGATGATTTAATGCTCTTATAAGGTTTTTCTGGTATTTTCACACTTTTACGACGATTTAACGCTCTTTTAAGGTTTTTCTGGTATTTTCACTGTTTTACGACGATTTAACGCTCTTTTAAGGTTTTTCTGGTATTTTCACTGTTTTACGACGATTTAACTCTCGCATAAGGTTTTTCTGGTATTTTCACTGTTTTTCGACGAATTAACGCTCTTATAAGGTTTCTCTGGTATTTTCACTGTTTAACGACGATTTGACGCTCTTATAAGGTTTTTCTGGTATATACACTGTTTAACGACGATTTAATGCTCTTATAGGGTTTTTCTGGTATTTTCACTGTTTTACGACGATTTAACGCTCTTATAAGGTTTTTCTGGTATTTTCACTGTTTTACGACGATTAAACGCTCTTGTTAGGTTTATCTGAAATTTTCACTGTTTTACGACGGTTTGCCAAATTTTAAGTGTTTTTCAATGATTTTTACTGTAATACGACGATTTAACACTTTTTAATGGTTTTTCTATATTTTACAGCGTTTTTAGACGATTTAACGCTCTTATAAGGTTGTTCTGGTATGTTCACTGTTTTACGACGATTAAACGCTCTTATAAGGTTTTTCTGGTATCTTAACTGTTTTAAGTCGATTAAGCGCTCTTATAAGGTTTTTCTGGTATTTTCACTGTTTTAAGTCGATTTAACGCTCTTATAAGGTTTTTCTGGTATTTTCACTGTTTAACGACGACTTGACGCTCTTATAAGGTTTTTCTGGTATTTACACTGTTTTACGACGATTTAACGCTCTTGTAAGGTTTTTCTGGTATTTTCACTGTTTTACGACGATTTAACGCTCTTTTAAGGTTTTTCTGGTATTTTCACTGTTTTACGACGATTTAACGCTCTCATAAGGTTTTTCTTGTATTTTCACTGTTTTACGACGTTTTAACGCTCTTGTAAGGTTTTTCTGGTATTTTCACTGTTTAACGACGACTTGACGCTCTTATAAGGTTTTTCTGGTATTTACACTGTTTTACGACGATTTAACGCTCTTATTAGGTTTTTCTGGTATTTTCACTGTTTTACGACGATTTAACGCTCTTTTAAGGTTTTTCTGGTATTTTCACTGTTTAACGACGACTTGACGCTCTTATAAGGTTTTTCTGGTATTTACACTGTTTTACGACGATTTTACGCTCTTATAAGGTTTTTCTGGTATTTTCACTGTTTTACGACGATTTAACGCTCTTATAAGGTTTATCTGGTATTTTCACTGTTTTACGATGATAAAACGCTCTTGTAAGGTTGATCTGGTATTTTCACTGTTTTACGACGGTTTGACAAATTTTAAGGGTTTTTAAATGATTTTTAGTGTAATACGACGATTTAACACTTTTTAATGATTTTTCTATATTTTACAGCGTTTTTAGACGATTTAACGCTCTTTTAAGGTTGTTCTGGTATTTTCACTGTTTTACGACGATTCGACAAATTTTTAGGGTTTTTCAATGATTATTAGTGTAATACGACGATTTATCACTTTTTAATGGTTTTTCTATATATTACAGCGTTTTAAGATGATTTAACGCTCTTATAAGGTTTTTCTGGTATTTTCACTGTTTTACGACGGTTTGACATATTTTAATAGTTTTTCAATGATTTTTAGTGTAATACGACGATTTAACACTTTTTAATGGTTTTTCTATATTTTAAAGCGTTTTTAGACGATTTAACGCTCTTATGAGGTTGTTCTGGTATTTTTTTACTGTTTTACGACGATTTGACAAATTTTTAGGGTTTTTCAATGATTATTAGTGTTATACGACGATTTATCACTTTTTAATGGTTTTTCTATATTTTAAAGCGTTTTTAGATGATTTTACGCTCTTATAAGGTTTTTCTGGTATTTTAACTGTTTTACGTCGATTTAACGCTCTTATAAGGTTTTTCTGGTATTTACACTGTTTTACGACGATTTTACGCTCTTATAAGGTTTTTCTGGTATTTTCACTGTTTTACGACGATTTAACGCTCTTATAAGGTTTTTCTGGTATTTTCATTGTTTTACGACGATAAAACGCTCTTGTAAGGTTGATCTGGTATTTTCACTGTTTTACGACGGTTTGACAAATTTTAAGGGTTTTTCAATGATTTTTAGTGTAATACGACGATTTAACACTTTTTAATGGTTTTTCTATATTTTACAGCGTTTTTAGACGATTAAACGCTCTTATGAGGTTGTTCTGGTATTTTCACTGTTTTACGACGATTTGACAAATTTTTAGGGTTTTTCAATGATTATTAGTGTAATACGACGATTTATCACTTTTTAATGGTTTTTCTATATTTTACAGCGTTTTTAGATGATTTAACGCTCTTATAAGGTTTTTCTGGTATTTTAACTGTTTTACTTCGATTTAACGCTCTTATAAGGTTTTTCTGGTATTTTCACTGTTTAACGACGACTTGACGCTCTTATAAGGTTTTTCTGGTATTTACACTGTTTTACGACGATTTAACGCTCTTGTAAGGTTTTTCTGGTATTTTCACTGTTTTACGACGATTTAACGCTCTTTTAAGGTTTTTCTGGTATTTTCACTGTTTTACGACGATTTAACTCTCGCATAAGGTTTTTCTGGTATTTTCACTGTTTTTCGACGATTTAACGCTCTTATAAGGTTTCTCTGGTATTTTCACTGTTTAACGACGATTTGACGCTCTTATAAGGTTTTTCTGGTATATACACTGTTTAACGACGATTTAATGCTCTTATAGGGTTTTTCTGGTATTTTCACTGTTTTACGACGATTTAACGCTCTTATAAGGTTTTTCTGGTATTTTCACTGTTTTACGACGATTAAACGCTCTTGTTAGGTTTATCTGAAATTTTCACTGTTTTACGACGGTTTGACAAATTTTAAGTGTTTTTCAATGATTTTTACTGTAATACGACGATTTAACACTTTTTAATGGTTTTTCTATATTTTACAGCGTTTTTAGACGATTTAACGCTCTTATAAGGTTGTTCTGGTATGTTCACTGTTTTACGACGATTAAACGCTCTTATAAGGTTTTTCTGGTATCTTAACTGTATTAAGTCGATTAAACGCTCTTATAAGGTTTTTCTGGTATTTTCACTGTTTTAAGTCGATTTAACGCTCTTATAAGGTTTTTCTGGTATTTTCACTGTTTAACGACGACTTGACGCTCTTATAAGGTTTTTCTGGTATTTACACTGTTTTACGACGATTTAACGCTCTTGTAAGGTTTTTCTGGTATTTTCACTGTTTTACGACGATTTAACGCTCTTTTAAGGTTTTTCTGGTATTTTCACTGTTTTACGACGATTTAACGCTCTTATAAGGTTTTTCTGGTATTTTCACTGTTTTACGACGATTTAACGCTCTTGTAAGGTTTTTCTGGTATTTTCACTGTTTAACGACGACTTGACGCTCTTATAAGGTTTTTCTGGTATTTACACTGTTTAACGACGATTTAACGCTCTTATTAGGTTTTTCTGGTATTTTCACTGTTTTACGACGATTTAACGCTCTTTTAAGGTTTTTCTGGTATTTTCACTGTTTAACGACGACTTGACGCTCTTATAAGTTTTTTCTGGTATTTACACTGTTTTACGACGATTTTACGCTCTTATAAGGTTTTTCTGGTATTTTCACTGTTTTACGACGATTTAACGCTCTTATAAGGTTTATCTGGTATTTTCACTGTTTTACGACGATAAAACGCTCTTGTAAGGTTGATCTGGTATTTTCACTGTTTTACGACGGTTTGACAAATTTAAAGGGTTTTTAAATGATTTTTAGTGTAATACGACGATTTAACACTTTTTAATGATTTTTCTATATTTTACAGCGTTTTTAGACGATTTAACGCTCTTTTAAGGTTGTTCTGGTATTTTCACTGTTTTACGACGATTCGACAAATTTTTAGGGTTTTTCAATGATTATTAGTGTAATACGACGATTTATCACTTTTGAATGGTTTTTCTATATATTACAGCGTTTTTAGATGATTTAACGCTCTTATAAGGTTTTTCTGGTATTTTCACTGTTTAACGACGACTTGACGCTCTTATAAGGTTTTTCTGGTATTTTCACTGTTTTACGACGATTTAACGCTCTCATAAGGTTTTTCTGGTATTTTCACTGTTTTACGACGTTTTAACGCTCTCATAAGGTTTTTCTGGTATTTTCACTGTTTTACGACGTTTTAACGCTCTTGTAAGGTTTTTCTGGTATTTACACTGTTTAACGACGATTTAACGCTCTTATTAGGTTTTTCTGGTATTTTCACTGTTTTACGACGATTGAACGCTCTTATAAGGTTTTTCTAGTATTTTCACTGTTTAACGACGACTTGACGCTCTTATAAGGTTTTTCTGGTATTTACACTGTTTTACGACAATTTTACGCTCTTATAAGGTTTTTCTGGTATTTTCACTGTTTTACGACGATTTAACGCTCTTATAAGGTTTTTCTGGTATTTTCACTGTTTTACGACGATAAAACGCTCTTGTAAGGTTGATCTGGTATTTTCACTGTTTTACGACGGTTTGACAAATTTTAAGGGTTTTTCAATGATTTTTAGTGTAATACGACGATTTAACACTTTTTAATGGTTTTTCTATATTTTACAGCGTTTTTAGACGATTTAACGCTCTTTCAAGGTTGTTCTGGTTTTTTCACTGTTTTACGACGATTTGACAAATTTTTAGGGTTTTTCAATGATTATTAGTGTAATACGACGATTTATCACTTTTTAATGGTTTTTTTATATTTTACAGCGTTTTAAGATGATTTAACGCTCTTATGAGGTTGTTCTGGTATTTTCACTGTTTTACGACGATTTGACAAATTTTTAGGGTTTTTCAATGATTATTAGTGTAATACGACGATTTATCACTTTTTAATGGTTTTTCTATATTTTACAGCGTTTTTAGATGATTTAACGCTCTTATAAGGTTTTTCTGGTATTTACACTGTTTTACGACGATTTGACAAATTTTTAGGGTTTTTCAATGATTATTAGTGTAATACGACGATTTATCACTTTTTAATGGTTTTTCTATATATTACAGCGTTTTAAGATGATTTAACGCTCTTATAAGGTTTTTCTGGTATTTTCACTGTTTTACGACGGTTTGACAAATTTTGAGGGTTTTTCAATGATTTTTAGTGTAATACGACGATTTTACACTTTTTAATGGTTTTTCTATATTTTAAAGCGTTTTTAGACGATTTAACGCTCTTATGAGGTTGTTCTGGTATTTTCACTGTTTTACGACGATTTGACAAATTTTTTGGGTTTTTCAATGATTATTAGTGTAATACGACGATTTATCACTTTTTAATGGTTTTTCTATATTTTACAGCGTTTTTAGATGATTTAACGCTCTTATAAGGTTTTTCTGGTATTTTAACTGTTTTACGTCGATTTAACGCTCTTATAAGGTTTTTCTGGTATTTACACTGTTTTACGACGATTTTACGCTCTTTTAAGGTTTTTCTGGTATTTTCACTGTTTTACGACGATTTAACGCTCTTATAAGGTTTTTCTGGTATTTTCATTGTTTTACGACGATAAAACGCTCTTGTAAGGTTGATCTGGTATTTTCACTGTTTTACGACGGTTTGACAAATTTTAAGGGTTTTTCAATGATTTTTAGTGTAATACGACGATTTAACACTTTTTAATGGTTTTTCTATATTTTACAGCGTTTTTAGACGATTTAACGCTCGTATAAGGTTTTTCTGGCATTTTCACTGTTTTACGACGATTTGACAATTTTTCAGGGTTTTTCAATGATTTTTAGTGTAATACGACGATTTAACACTTTTTAATGGTTTTTCTATATTTTACAGTTTTTTAAGACGATTTAACGATCTTATAAGGTTTTTCTGGTATTTTCACTGTTTTACGACGATTTGACAAATTTTTAGGGTTTTTCAATGATTATTAGTGCAATACGACGATTTATCACTTTTTAATGGTTTTTCTATATTTTACAGCGTTTTAAGATGATTTAACGCTCTTATAAGGTTTTTCTGGTATTTTAACTGTTTTACGTCGATTTAACGCTCTTATAAGGTTTTTCTGGTATTTTCACTGTTAAACGACGACTTGACGCTCTTATAAGGTTCTTCTGGTATTTACACTGTTTAACGACGATTTAACGCTCTTCTCAGGTTTTTCTGGTATTAACACTGTTTAACGACGATTTAACGCTCTTCTAAGGTTTTTCTGGTATTTTCACTGTTTTACGACGATAAAACGCTCTTATAAGGTTTTTCTGGTATTTTCACACTTTTACGACGATTTAACGCTCTTTTAAGGTTTTTCTGGTAATTTCACTGTTTTACGACGATTTAACGCTCTTATAAGGTTTTTCTGGTATTTTCACTGTTTAACTACGACTTGACGCTCTTATAAGGTTTTTCTGGTATTTACACTGTTTTACGACGATTGAACGCTCTTATAAGGTTTTTCTGGTATTTTCACTGTTTTACGACGATTTAACGCTCTTATAAGGTTTTTCTAGTATTTTCACTGTTTAACGACGACTTGACGCTCTTATAAGGTTTTTCTGGTATTTACACTGTTTTACGACGATTTTACGCTCTTATAAGGTTTTTCTGGTATTTTCACTGTTTTACGACGATTTAACGCTCTTTTAAGGTTTTTCTGGTATTTTCACTGTTTTACGACGATTTGACAAATTTTTAGGGTTTTTCAATGATTATTAGTGCAATACGACGATTTATCACTTTTTAATGGTTTTTCTATATTTTACAGCGTTTTAAGATGATTTAACGCTCTTATAAGGTTTTTCTGGTATTTTAACTGTTTTACGTCGATTTAACGCTCTTATAAGGTTTTTCTGATATTTTCACTGTTAAACGACGACTTGACGCTCTTATAAGGTTTTTATGGTATTTACACTGTTTAACGACGATTTAACGCTCTTCTCAGGTTTTTCTGGTATTTACACTGTTTAACGACAATTTAACGCTCTTCTAAGGTTTTTCTGGTATTTTCACTGTTTTACGACGATAAAACGCTCTTATAAGGTTTTTCTGGTATTTTCACACTTTTACGACGATTTAACGCTCTTTGAAGGTTTTTCTGGTATTTTCACTGTTTTACGACGATTTAACGCTCTTATAAGGTTTTTCTGGTATTTTCACTGTTTAACTACGACTTGACGCTCTTATAAGGTTTTTCTGGTATTTACACTGTTTAACGACGATTTAACGCTCTTATTAGGTTTTTCTGGTATTTTCACTGTTTTACGACGATTGAACGCTCTTTTAAGGTTTTTCTAGTATTTTCACTTTTTAACGACGACTTGACGCTCTTATAAGGTTTTTCTGGTATTTACACTGTTTTACGACAATTTTACGCTCTTATAAGGTTTTTCTGGTATTTACACTGTTTTACGACGATTGAACGCTCTTATAAGGTTTTTCTGGTATTTTCACTGTTTTACGACGATTTAACGCTCTTATAAGGTTTTTCTAGTATTTTCACTGTTTAACGACGACTTGACGCTCTTATAAGGTTTTTCTGGTATTTACACTGTTTTACGACGATTTTACGCTCTTATAAGGTTTTTCTGGTATTTTCACTGTTTTACGACGATTTAACGCTCTTATAAGGTTTTTCTGGTATTTTCACTGTTTTACGACGATTTGACAAATTTTTAGGGTTTTTCAATGATTATTAGTGCAATACGACGATTTATCACTTTTTAATAAAACTTGGTGATTTGACTTGATTGGTCGGGCTCTCGGGACAGCCTGACGTGTTCTTCGTCGGTCTCACTATCCTTCCCTAATTTATAGGGATATTTAATATATTCCGCCGTTAAAAATACACGTAAATGTGCCTTATTGTCTGTCAGTTACGTTAGTGCAGATATAATAATTTTACGGTGACAGGTGTGGAAGAATTACGAGTTTAAGAATAATTAGCAAGATTGTTTATCCCAAGGGATAGTGTAATTCAGTGTTTGTGAGCCCGAGTCCGGAATTTTTACCAGACGTGGACATCTCATCGGCGATCGCAGCAACCTACCCGTGTCTCTCGTCACCCCGTACCGATACGTCAACCCCCGGTGCCGCAAAAAAATGCAGTGTCAGTGAGCCCGAGTTTGGCATTTGATAATTTCTACCAGATGTGGAGACCTCATCGACCGTCACATACCGATATTTCCACCCCCGCTGCCGCCACCATGCTTGCCGTTACCTTTACCGGCTCCGTTATAGACGTCTGTCGGCTATACGACCTGTCCGTGGGTCGGTCACTGATTCGCTCACGACCATCGCCCCTACAAGATGACCCATAAAAAACAATCATCTGGCAATTTCTACACCCCCGCTGCACCGCCCCGTGCCCCTACGCCCTAGGAAGGACGAAATCGAAATGAAGCCGCGTCTTTTGTCTTCTGCCAATATGAACTAGTACAAACAATTATGCAGTGATTAGTGTATTGTTATAGTGATTATAATACTTTTTGTTTTAGAATTAAGTTTTTTCATTTGGACATCTGGAATAGTTTTGATGGCGTTAGGATTTAGTTAAATATTATACTAATTTGTATGTTAGTGATTTATACCTAAGTATCATTATGTTAGACTAGATAAGCAGTTTGTAGAAGGGAATGGCCGACACAGGTGTCGATGAGGCTCGCTATCCATCACATCGCCAACCCTTCGGTGGCGCAAAGAGGAGGAAGGAACTCGAACAATGTCGAATTGGTACGTGGAATATTAGAGGAGGTATGGAAAGAAAGATGAATGAATTGTGTGACACGATGGTTAGCAAATGTTTGGACATACTTTGTGTAACAGAGAGTATGAAAAAAGGGAGCGGTACAATGCAGCATAATGATAGGCTCGTCATTTGGTCTGGGAGACCAGATACAGAGAGGGCGTGTCAGGGTGTTGCAGCACTACTGTCTCCCAGAATGATTGAATGTATGTTGCAGTATGAATGTGTAAGTCCGAGAATAATGTGGATTAGGTTCAAAATCGGTTTGACAAGGGTGTTTCTTGTTGTTTGTTATGCCCCTGTCAATTCTGAGAGTGACGAAGAGAAAGATGATTTTTGGACTGGTGTGAATGATGTGATGAGACTGAAAAATATTAATGAAAGGATTATAATGGCAGGCGATTTGAATGGGTGGGTAGGAATTAGACGTGACGGATTTGAATCGGCCTTAGGTATGTTTGGGGATAAAAGAACGAATGACAACGGGAACAGAATACTTGAAGTATGTTTAGAGTGGAACCTTTTTGTGTCCAATACTTTTTTCGATCATAAAGGTATCCACCAATATACGTGGGAAAGAGGAAACGAGAGGTCAATTATCGATTTTGTAGTAATTGACTCTAGGTTGAGAGCCGTTACCGAGGACACGAGAGTTTTCAGAGGGGCAGAGGTTGAAACTGACCACTTTCTGGTGGTGTCGAGAGTAAACCTCTTTCGCGGTTGGCGCTCTAAAGTGAAAACGGTACTAACTCCAACAAGAATCAAAATAGAAAAACTACAAAACGATAATGAGAGGAGTAAGTATGTGAATTGTGCAGAGATGAGATTGAATGAGAAAAAAATGGATGGTCTAAGCATAGACGAAACATGGAACCACATAAAAGTGAGTCTTTGTGAATCTGCTAGAGAGGTGTGTGGAATAAGTACGCAAGGTAGAAAGAAAGGTGATGCATGGTGGGATGATGATATTAAAGCACTTGTCTCAGAGAAGAAGAAAGCATGGTTATGTCTGATTGCGGCTGGCAGTGCTTCCAGCGAAGAGAAGGATCGAGCGAAAGAAGTATATAAGGAATGTAAGAAAAAAGTAAGAGTTGGAGTGAAAGAACGAAAGAAACGCCTGGAAGAGGAAGAAGGAATGAAAATGACAAACCATTTCCAAGAAAACATTAAGTTGTTTTGGAAGGAAGTCAAAAGGTCCCGGTGTGGCCCTGAAACCGGAAGCATGAAAGTAATAAAATCGAAAGATGGAAAAATGTTGACGAATGAGGAAAAAATAAAAGAGAGATGGATGAAGTATTTCGAGGAAGTCTTTGAAAGCGAAGTGAGTGACAGTGATTCTAGCGGCGAATCAGATATGAACGATGATGGACTGAATGTTACCGAAATTAGCATGGATGAGATAGAAAGATCAATTAAGTGTATGAAGAATGGTAAGGCTGTCGGTTTCGACAATATTGCTGCTGAATATTTTAAAGGAGGTAGCCGTATAATTCTCACATGGTTGTGCAATCTTTTTAACCAATGTTTAAAGGAAGGTTACACGCCTTTAGATTGGAGAAGAGCAGTGATCATGCCATTATACAAAGGTAAAGGGTCACGTATGGAATGTGGGAATCATAGGGCTATTAGCCTGCTAAGTTCAGTTGGCAAGCTGTATGGTAGAATTTTGATTGAAAGGGTAAGAAAGGAAACAAAGGATAAAATATGGGATGTGCAAGGTGCTTTTATGAGTGGAAGGGGGTGCATGGACCAGATCTTCTCATTGCGTATGCTCACCGAGAAGTTTCTGGCAAAAAACCAGAAACTTTTCTGTGCCTTTGTAGATCTACAAAAAGCATACGACCGAGTCGACAGGAAAAAGCTATGGAAGGTGTTGTCCAAGTATGGAGTGAATGCGAATCTGACTCAGGCAATTGCGTCTCTATATGAGGGAAGCGTTGCATGTGTTAGGGTGAACGGTGGTTTTACGGGGTGGTTTGATATCACAAAAGGTGTTAAACAAGGCTGCGTAATGTCACCGTGGTTATTCAATCTATACATGGATAATTGTATGCAAGAATTGAAAGATGTGGGATTGGGCGCGAATTTGAGTAATCTGAAAGTATGTTGCCTGTTGTATGCTGATGATGCGGTGCTGATTGCTAATAGTATGGATGATCTGCAGTCTCTCGTGTCTAGGATGAACGAAGTATGCGTGAAGAATGAGTTAATGATGAATGTAAGTAAGTCTAAAGTAATGGTGTTTGAAAGAGAAAGTACGAAAACAGTGTGTAATATAGCTGTGAATGAGGAATACTTGGAGCAGGTGGATGAATTTGTGTATTTAGGAAGCATGTTTACGAGTGATGGGAAGGCTGACAGAGATATTGAAAGAAGAGTAAATGCAGGTAACTCCATTAATGGAGGACTGAACGCAGTTGGCGCTAACAAAAAATTGTCCAAAGAAGCGAAGTTAGCAGTCCACAATGGAGTGCTGGTACCTACCCTGATGTATGGAAGTGAGGCATGGAACTGGCAAAGAAAGGATGAAAGTAGATTGAATGCTGTTGAAATGAGATCCCTGAGGCGTATGTGTGGTAAAACCATGTATGATCGTGTGAGGAATGTGGATATCCGCAAAGAGTGCAAGGCTGATGTAAGCGTAATGAGTAAGATCAAGAAAGGGACGCTTAGATGGTTTGGGCATGTAGAGCGAATGAGCGAAGAAAGGAGTGTAAGGAGAATATACGATGCAAATGTGAATGGTAGCAGAAGTCGGGGGCGCCCGAGGAAGACATGGCACGACCAAGTGAATCAGATACTTGAGTCGGGCCATGTCAAGAGTCAGAACAATAGAAGAGTATGTATGAGACGATGTATGAATGTGAATGAGGCAAGGAGTGTGTGCCAAGACCGAGTTGTTTGGCGGTCCGTCCTCTCTGCCTACCCCTGCGGGGAAACGGCGTGATGGTTAGTTAGTTAGTTAGTTAGTTTAATGGTTTTTCTATATTTTACAGCGTTTTAAGATGATTTAACGCTCTTATAAGGATTTTCTGGTATTTTAACTGTTTTACGTCGATTTAACGCTCTTATAAGGTTTTTCTGATATTTTCACTGTTAAACGACGACTTGACGCTCTTATAAGGTTTTTATGGTATTTACACTGTTTAACGACGATTTAACGCTCTTCTCAGGTTTTTCTGGTATTTACACTGTTTAACGACAATTTAACGCTCTTCTAAGGTTTTTCTGGTATTTTCACTGTTTTACGACGATAAAACGCTCTTATAAGGTTTTTCTGGTATTTTCACACTTTTACGACGATTTAACGCTCTTTGAAGGTTTTTCTGGTATTTTCACTGTTTTACGACGATTTAACGCTCTTATAAGGTTTTTCTGGTATTTTCACTGTTTAACTACGACTTGACGCTCTTATAAGGTTTTTCTGGTATTTACACTGTTTAACGACGATTTAACGCTCTTATTAGGTTTTTCTGGTATTTTCACTGTTTTACGACGATTGAACGCTCTTATAAGGTTTTTCTAGTATTTTCACTTTTTAACGACGACTTGACGCTCTTATAAGGTTTTTCTGGTATTTACACTGTTTTACGACAATTTTACGCTCTTATAAGGTTTTTCTGGTATTTTCACTGTTTTACGACGATTTAACGCTCTTATAAGGTTTTTCTGGTATTTTCACTGTTTTACGACGATAAAACGCTCTTGTAAGGTTGATCTGGTATTTTCACTGTTTTACGACGGTTTGACAAATTTTAAGGGTTTTTCAATGATTTTTAGTGTAATACGACGATTTAACACTTTTTAATGGTTTTTCTATATTTTACAGCGTTTTTAGACGATTTAACGCTCTTTCAAGGTTGTTCTGGTTTTTTCACTGTTTTACGACGATTTGACAAATTTTTAGGGTTTTTCAATGATTATTAGTGTAATACGACGATTTATCACTTTTTAATGGTTTTTTTATATTTTACAGCGATTTAAGATGATTTAACGCTCTTATGAGGTTGTTCTGGTATTTTCACTGTTTTACGACGATTTGACAAATTTTTAGGGTTTTTCAATGATTATTAGTGTAATACGACGATTTGTCACTTTTTAATGGTTTTTCTATATTTTACAGCGTTTTTAGATGATTTAACGCTCTTATAAGGTTTTTCTGGTATTTTAACTGTTTTACGTCGATTTAACGCTCTTATAAGGTTTTTCTGGTATTTTCACTGTTTAACGACGACTTGACGCTCTTATAAGGTTTTTCTGGTATTTACACTGTTTTACGACGATTTAACGCTCTTGTAAGGTTTTTCTGGTATTTTCACTGTTTTACGACGATTTAACGCTCTTTTAAGGTTTTTCTGGTATTTTCACTGTTTTACGACGATTTAACTCTCGCATAAGGTTTTTCTGGTATTTTCACTGTTTTTCGACGATTTAACGCTCTTATAAGGTTTCTCTGGTATTTTCACTGTTTAACGACGATTTGACGCTCTTATAAGGTTTTTCTGGTATATACACTGTTTAACGACGATTTAATGCTCTTATAGGGTTTTTCTGGTATTTTCACTGTTTTACGACGATTTAACGCTCTTTTAAGGTTTTTCTGGTATTTTCACTGTTTTACGACGATTTGACAAATTTTTAGGGTTTTTCAATGATTTTTAGTGTAATACGACGATTTAACATTTTTTAATGGGTTTTCTATATTTTCCAGCGTTTTTAGACGATTTAACGCTCTTATGAGGTTGTTCTGGTATTTTCACTGTTTGACGACGATTTGACAAAGTTTTAGGGTTTTTCAATGATTATTAGTGTAATACGACGATTTATCACTTTTTAATGGTTTTTCTATATTTTACAGCGTTTTAAGATGATTTAACGCTCTTATAAGGTTTTTCTGGTATTTTAACTGTTTTACGTCGATTTGACGCTCTTATAAGGTTTTTCTGGTATGTTCACTGTTTAACGACGACTTGACGCTCTTAAAGGTTTTTCTGGTATTTACACTGTTTTACGACGATTTAACGCTCTTTTAAGGTTTTTCTGGTATTTTCACTGTTTTGCGACGATTTAACGCTCTTATAAGGTTTTTCTGGTATTTTCACTGTTTTACGACGATTTAACGCTCGTATAAGGTTTTTCTGGTATTTTCACTGTTTTTCGTCGATTTAACGCTCTTATAAGGTTTCTCTGGTATTTTCACTGTTTAACGACGATTTGACGCTCTTATAAGGTTTTTGTGGTATTTACACTGTTTAACGACGATTTGACGCTCTTCTAAGGTTTTTCTGGTATTTTCACTGTTTTACGACGATTAAACGCTCGTATAAGGTTTTTGTGGTATTTGAACTGTTTTACGATAATGTGACAAATTGTAAGAGTTTTTTAATGATTTTCGGTGAAATACGACGATCAAACATTTTTTAATGGTTTTTCTATATTTTAAAGCGTTTTAAGATGATTTAACGCTCTTATAAGGTTTTTCTGGTATTTTAACTGTTTTACGTCGATTTGACGCTCTTATAAGGTTTTTCTGGTATGTTCACTGTTTAACGACGACTTGACGCTCTTATAAGGTTTTTCTGGTATTTACACTGTTTTACGACGATTTAACGCTCTTATAAGGTTTTTCTGGTATTTTCACTGTTTTGCGACGATTTAACGCTCTTATAAGGTTTTTCTGGTATTTTCACTGTTTTACGACGATTTAACGCTCGTATAAGGTTTTTCTGGTATTTTCACTGTTTTTCGTCGATTTAACGCTCTTATAAGGTTTCTCTGGTATTTTCACTGTTTAACGACGATTTGACGCTCTTATAAGGTTTTTCTGGTATTGACACTGTTTAACGACGATGTGACGCTCTTCTAAGGTTTTTCTGGTATTTTCACTGTTTTACGACGATTAAACGCTCGTATAAGGTTTTTGTGGTATTTGAACTGTTTTACGATAATGTGACAAATTGTAAGAGTTTTTTAATGATTTTCAGTGAAATACGACGATCAAACACTTTTTAATGGTTTTTCTATATTTTACAGCGTTTGAGGACGATTTAACGCTCTTATAAGGTTTTTCTGGTATTTTCACTGTTTTACGACGATTTAACGCTCTTATAAGGTTTTTCCTGTATTTTAACTGTTTTACGACGATTCGACAAATTTTTAGGGTTTTTCAATGATTATTAGTGTAATACGACGATTTATCACTTTTTATTGGTTTTTCTATATTTTACAGCTTTTTAAGATGATTTAACGCTCTTATAAGGTTTTTCTGGTATTTTCACTGTTTTACGACGATTTAACGCTCTTATAAGGTTTTTCTGGTATTAACACTGTTTTACGACGATTTAACGCTCTTATAAGGTTTATCTGGTACTTTCACTGTTTTACGACGATTTGACAAATTTTTAGGGTTTTTCAATTATTATTAGTGTAATACGACGATTTATCACTTTTTAATGGTTTTTCTATATTTTACAGCGTTTTAAGATGATTTAATGCTCTTATAAGGTTTTTCTGGTATTTTAACTGTTTTTCGTCGATTTAACGCTCTTATAAGGTTTTTCTGGTATTTTCACTGTTTAACGACGACTTGACGCTCTTATAAGGTTTTTCTGGTATTTACACTGTTTTACGACGATTTAACGCTCTTATAAGGTTTTTCTGGTATTTTCACTGTTTTGCGACGATTTAACGCTCTTATAAGGTTTTTCTGGTATTTTCACTGTTTTACGACGATTTAACGCTCGTATAAGGTTTTTGTGGTATTTGAACTGTTTTACGATAATGTGACAAATTGTAAGAGTTTTTTAATGATTTTCGGTGAAATACGACGATCAAACATTTTTTAATGGTTTTTCTATATTTTAAAGCGTTTTAAGATGATTTAACGCTCTTATAAGGTTTTTCTGGTATTTTAACTGTTTTACGTCGATTTGACGCTCTTATAAGGTTTTTCTGGTATGTTCACTGTTTAACGACGACTTGACGCTCTTATAAGGTTTTTCTGGTATTTACACTGTTTTACGACGATTTAACGCTCTTATAAGGTTTTTCTGGTATTTTCACTGTTTTGCGACGATTTAACGCTCTTATAAGGTTTTTCTGGTATTTTCACTGTTTTACGACGATTTAACGCTCGTATAAGGTTTTTCTGGTATTTTCACTGTTTTTCGTCGATTTAACGCTCTTATAAGGTTTCTCTGGTATTTTCACTGTTTAACGACGATTTGACGCTCTTATAAGGTTTTTCTGGTATTGACACTGTTTAACGACGATGTGACGCTCTTCTAAGGTTTTTCTGGTATTTTCACTGTTTTACGACGATTAAACGCTCGTATAAGGTTTTTGTGGTATTTGAACTGTTTTACGATAATGTGACAAATTGTAAGAGTTTTTTAATGATTTTCAGTGAAATACGACGATCAAACACTTTTTAATGGTTTTTCTATATTTTACAGCGTTTGAGGACGATTTAACGCTCTTATAAGGTTTTTCTGGTATTTTCACTGTTTTACGACGATTTAACGCTCTTATAAGGTTTTTCCTGTATTTTAACTGTTTTACGACGATTCGACAAATTTTTAGGGTTTTTCAATGATTATTAGTGTAATACGACGATTTATCACTTTTTATTGGTTTTTCTATATTTTACAGCTTTTTAAGATGATTTAACGCTCTTATAAGGTTTTTCTGGTATTTTCACTGTTTTACGACGATTTAACGCTCTTATAAGGTTTTTCTGGTATTAACACTGTTTTACGACGATTTAACGCTCTTATAAGGTTTATCTGGTACTTTCACTGTTTTACGACGATTTGACAAATTTTTAGGGTTTTTCAATTATTATTAGTGTAATACGACGATTTATCACTTTTTAATGGTTTTTCTATATTTTACAGCGTTTTAAGATGATTTAATGCTCTTATAAGGTTTTTCTGGTATTTTAACTGTTTTTCGTCGATTTAACGCTCTTATAAGGTTTTTCTGGTATTTTCACTGTTTAACGACGACTTGACGCTCTTATAAGGTTTTTCTGGTATTTTCACTTTTTTACGACGATTTAACGCTCTTGTAAGGTTTTTCTGGTATTTTCACTGTTTTACGACGATTTAACGCTCTTATAAGGTTTTTCTGGTATTTTCACTGTTTTACGACGATTTAACGCTCGCATAAGGTTTATCTGGTACTTTCACTGTTTTACGACGATTTGACAAATTTTTAGGGTTTTTCAATGATTATTAGTGTAATACGACGATTTATCACTTTTTAATGGTTTTTCTATATTTTACAGCGTTTTAAGATGATTTAATGCTCTTATAAGGTTTTTCTGGTATTTTAACTGTTTTTCGTCGATTTAACGCTCTTATAAGGTTTTTCTGGTATTTTCACTGTTTAACGACGACTTGACGCTCTTATAAGGTTTTTCTGGTATTTTCACTTTTTTACGACGATTTAACGCTCTTGTAAGGTTGTTCTGGTATTTTCACTGTTTTACGACGATTTGACAAATTTTTAGGGTTTTTCAATGATTATTAGTGTAATACGACGATTTGTCACTTTTTAATGGTTTTTCTATATTTTACAGCGTTTTTAGATGATTTAACGCTCTTATAAGGTTTTTCTGGTATTTTAACTGTTTTACGTCGATTTAACGCTCTTATAAGGTTTTTCTGGTATTTTCACTGTTTAACGACGACTTGACGCTCTTATAAGGTTTTTCTGGTATTTACACTGTTTTACGACGATTTAACGCTCTTGTAAGGTTTTTCTGGTATTTTCACTGTTTTACGACGATTTAACGCTCTTTTAAGGTTTTTCTGGTATTTTCACTGTTTTACGACGATTAAACTCTCGCATAAGGTTTTTCTGGTATTTTCACTGTTTTTCGACGATTTAACGCTCTTATAAGGTTTCTCTGGTATTTTCACTGTTTAACGACGATTTGACGCTCTTATAAGGTTTTTCTGGTATATACACTGTTTAACGACGATTTAATGCTCTTATAGGGTTTTTCTGGTATTTTCACTGTTTTACGACGATTTAACGCTCTTTTAAGGTTTTTCTGGTATTTTCACTGTTTTACGACGATTTGACAAATTTTTAGGGTTTTTCAATGATTTTTAGTGTAATACGACGATTTAACATTTTTTAATGGGTTTTCTATATTTTCCAGCGTTTTTAGACGATTTAACGCTCTTATGAGGTTGTTCTGGTATTTTCACTGTTTGACGACGATTTGACAAAGTTTTAGGGTTTTTCAATGATTATTAGTGTAATACGACGATTTATCACTTTTTAATGGTTTTTCTATATTTTACAGCGTTTTAAGATGATTTAACGCTCTTATAAGGTTTTTCTGGTATTTTAACTGTTTTACGTCGATTTGACGCTCTTATAAGGTTTTTCTGGTATGTTCACTGTTTAACGACGACTTGACGCTCTTAAAGGTTTTTCTGGTATTTACACTGTTTTACGACGATTTAACGCTCTTTTAAGGTTTTTCTGGTATTTTCACTGTTTTGCGACGATTTAACGCTCTTATAAGGTTTTTCTGGTATTTTCACTGTTTTACGACGATTTAACGCTCGTATAAGGTTTTTCTGGTATTTTCACTGTTTTTCGTCGATTTAACGCTCTTATAAGGTTTCTCTGGTATTTTCACTGTTTAACGACGATTTGACGCTCTTATAAGGTTTTTGTGGTATTTACACTGTTTAACGACGATTTGACGCTCTTCTAAGGTTTTTCTGGTATTTTCACTGTTTTACGACGATTAAACGCTCGTATAAGGTTTTTGTGGTATTTGAACTGTTTTACGATAATGTGACAAATTGTAAGAGTTTTTTAATGATTTTCGGTGAAATACGACGATCAAACATTTTTTAATGGTTTTTCTATATTTTACAGCGTTTTAAGATGATTTAACGCTCTTATAAGGTTTTTCTGGTATTTTAACTGTTTTACGTCGATTTGACGCTCTTATAAGGTTTTTCTGGTATGTTCACTGTTTAACGACGACTTGACGCTCTTATAAGGTTTTTCTGGTATTTACACTGTTTTACGACGATTTAACGCTCTTATAAGGTTTTTCTGGTATTTTCACTGTTTTGCGACGATTTAACGCTCTTATAAGGTTTTTCTGGTATTTTCACTGTTTTACGACGATTTAACGCTCGTATAAGGTTTTTCTGGTATTTTCACTGTTTTTCGTCGATTTAACGCTCTTATAAGGTTTCTCTGGTATTTTCACTGTTTAACGACGATTTGACGCTCTTATAAGGTTTTTCTGGTATTTACACTGTTTAACGACGATTTGACGCTCTTCTAAGGTTTTTCTGGTATTTTCACTGTTTTACGACGATTAAACGCTCGTATAAGGTTTTTGTGGTATTTGAACTGTTTTACGATAATGTGACAAATTGTAAGAGTTTTTTTATGATTTTCAGTGAAATACGACGATCAAACACTTTTTAATGGTTTTTCTATATTTTACAGCGTTTGAGGACGATTTAACGCTCTTATAAGGTTTTTCTGGTATTTTCACTGTTTTACGACGATTTAACGCTCTTATAAGGTTTTTCCTGTATTTTCACTGTTTTACGACGATTCGACAAATTTTTAGGGTTTTTCAATGATTATTAGTGTAATACGACGATTTATCACTTTTTATTGGTTTTTCTATATTTTACAGCTTTTTAAGATGATTTAACGCTCTTATAAGGTTTTTCTGGTATTTTCACTGTTTTACGACGATTTAACGCTCTTATAAGGTTTTTCTGGTATTAACACTGTTTTACGACGATTTAACGCTCTTATAAGGTTTATCTGGTACTTTCACTGTTTTACGACGATTTGACAAATTTTTAGGGTTTTTCAATGATTATTAGTGTAATACGACGATTTATCACTTTTTAATGGTTTTTCTATATTTTACAGCGTTTTAAGATGATTTAATGCTCTTATAAGGTTTTTCTGGTATTTTAACTGTTTTTCGTCGATTTAACGCTCTTATAAGGTTTTTCTGGTATTTTCACTGTTTAACGACGACTTGACGCTCTTATAAGGTTTTTCTGGTATTTTCACTTTTTTACGACGATTTAACGCTCTTGTAAGGTTTTTCTGGTATTTTCACTGTTTTACGACGATTTAACGCTCTTATAAGGTTTTTCTGGTATTTTCACTGTTTTACGACGATTTAACGCTCGCATAAGGTTTTTCTGGTATTTTCACTGTTTTTCGACGATTAAACGCTCTTCTAAGGTTTTTCTGGTATTTTCACTGTTTTACGAAGATTAAACGCTCGTATAAGGTTTTTGTGGTATTTTCACCGTTTTACGATAATTTGACAAATTGTAAGAGTTTTTTAATGATTTTCAGTGAAATACGACGATCAAACACTTTTTAATGGTTTTTCTATATTTAACAGCGTTTGAGGACGATTTAACGCTCTTATAAGGTTTTTCTGGTATTTTCACTGTTTTACGACGATTTAACGCTCTTATAAGGTTTTTCTGGTAATTTCACTGTTTTACGACGATTTAACGCTCGTATAAGGTTTTTCTGGCATTTTCACTGTTTTACGACGAATTGACAATTTTTCAGGGTTTTTCAATGATTTTTAGTGTAATACGACGATTTAACACTTTTTAATGGTTTTTCTATATTTTACAGTGTTCTAAGACGATTTAACGATCTTATAAGGTTTTTCTGGTATTTTCACTGTTTTACGACGATTTGACAAATTTTTAGGGTTTTTCAATGATTATTAGTGCAATACGACGATTTATCACTTTTTAATGGTTTTTCTATATTTTACAGTGTTTTAAGATGATTTAACGCTCTTATAACGTTTTTCTGGTATTTTAATTGTTTTACGTCGATTTAACGCTCTTATAAGGTTTTTCTGGTATTTTCACTGTTAAACGACGACTTGACGCTCTTATAAGGTTTTTCTGGTATTTACACTGTTTAACGACGATTTAACGCTCTTCTAAGGTTTTTCTGGTATTTACACTGTTTAACGACGATTTAACGCTCTTCTAAGGTTTTTCTGGTATTTTCACTGTTTTACGACGATAAAACGCTCTTATAAGGTTTTTCTGGTATTTTCACTGTTTTACGACGATTTAACGCTCTTTTAAGGTTTTTCTGGTATTTTCACTGTTTTACGACGATTTAACGCTCTTATAAGGTTTTTCTGGTATTTTCCCTGTTTTACGACGATTTAACGCTCTTATAAGGTTTTTCTGGTATTTTCACTGTTTTACGACGATAAAACGCTCTTGTTAGGTTGATCTGGTATTTTCATTGTTTTACGACGGTTTGACAAATTTTAAGGGTTTTTCAATGATTTTTAGTGTAATACGACGATTTAACACTTTTTAATGGTTTTTCTATATTTTACAGCGTTTTTAGACGATTTAACGCTCTTATGAGGTTGTTCTGGTATTTTCACTGTTTTACGACGATTTGACAAATTTTTAGGGTTTTTCAATGATTATTAGTGTAATACGACGATTTATCACTTTTTAATGGTTTTTCTATATTTTACAGCGTTTTTTGATGATTTAACGCAATTATAAGGTTTTTCTGGTATTTTAACTGTTTTACGTCGATTTAACGCTCTTATAAGGTTTTTCTGGTATTTTCACTGTTTAACGACGACTTGACGCTCTTATAAGGTTTTTCTGGTATTTACACTGTTTTACGACGATTTAACGCTCTTGTAAGGTTTTTCTGGTATTTTCACTGTTTTACGACGATTTAACGCTCTTTTAAGGTTTTTCTGGTATTTTCACTGTTTTACGACGATTTAACGCTCGCATAAGGTTTTTCTGGTATTTTCACTGTTTTTCGACGATTTAACGCTCTTATAAGGTTTTTCTGGTATTTTAACTGTTTTACGTCGATTTAACGCTCTTATAAGGTTTTTCTGGTATTTTCACTGTTTAACGACGATTTGACGCTCTTATAAGGTTTTTCTGGTATATACACTGTTTAACGACGATTTAATGCTCTTATAGGGTTTTTCTGGTATTTTCACTGTTTTACGACGATTTAACGCTCTTATAAGGTTTTTCTGGTATTTTCACTGTTTTACGACGATAAAACGCTCTTGTTAGGTTTATCTGAAATTTTCACTGTTTTACGACGGTTTGACAAATTTTAAGTGTTTTTCAATGATTTTTACTGTAATACGACGATTTAACACTTTTTATTGGTTTTTCTATATTTTACAGCGTTTTTAGACGATTTTACGCTCTTATAAGGTTGTTCTGGTATGTTCACTGTTTTACGACGATTAAACGCTCTTATAAGGTTTTTCTGGTATCTTAACTGTTTTAAGTCGATTAAACGCTCTTATAAGGTTTTTCTGGTATTTTCACTGTTTTAAGTCGATTTAACGCTCTTATAAGGTTTTTCTGGTATTTTCACTGTTTAACGACGACTTGACGCTCTTATAAGGTTTTTCTGGTATTTACACTGTTTTACGACGATTTAACGCTCTTGTAAGGTTTTTCTGGTATTTTCACTGTTTTACGACGATTTAACGCTCTTTTAAGGTTTTTCTGGTATTTTCACTGTTTTACGACGATTTAACGCTCTTATAAGGTTTTTCTGGTATTTTCACTGTTTAACGACGACTTGACGCTCTTATAAGGTTTTTCTGGTATTTACACTGTTTTACGACGATTTTACGCTCTTATAAGGTTTTTCTGGTATTTTCACTGTTTTACGACGATTTAACGCTCTTATAAGGTTTTTCTGGTATTTTCACTGTTTTACGACGATAAAACGCTCTTGTAAGGTTGATCTGGTATTTTCACTGTTTTACGACGGTTTGACAAATTTTAAGGGTTTTTAAATGATTTTTAGTGTAATACGACGATTTAACACTTTTTAATGATTTTTCTATATTTTACAGCGTTTTTAGACGATTTAACGCTCTTTTAAGGTTGTTCTGGAATTTTCACTGTTTGACGACGATTTGACAAATTTTTAGGGTTTTTCAATGATTATTAGTGTAATACGACGATTTATCACTTTTTAATGGTTTTTCTATATATTACAGCGTTTTAAGATGATTTAACGCTCTTATAAGGTTTTTCTGGTATTTTCACTGTTTTACGACGGTTTGACAAATTTTGAGGGTTTTTCAATGATTTTTAGTGTAATACGACGATTTTACACTTTTTAATGGTTTTTCTATATTTTAAAGCGTTTTTAGACGATTTAACGCTCTTATGAGGTTGTTCTGGTATTTTCACTGTTTTACGACGATTTGACAAATTTTTAGGGTTTTTCAATGATTATTAGTGTAATACGACGATTTATCACTTTTTAATGGTTTTTCTATATTTTACAGCGTTTTTGATGATTTAACGCTCTTATAAGGTTTTTCTGGTATTTTAACTGTTTTACGTCGATTTAACGCTCTTATAAGGTTTTTCTGGTATTTACACTGTTTTACGACGATTTTACGCTCTTTTAAGGTTTTTCTGGTATTTTCACTGTTTTACGACGATTTAACGCTCTTATAAGGTTTTTCTGGTATTTTCATTGTTTTATGACGATAAAACGCTCTTGTAAGGTTGATCTGGTATTTTCACTGTTTTACGACGGTTTGACAAATTTTAAGGGTTTTTCAATGATTTTTAGTGTAATACGACGATTAAACACTTTTTAATGGTTTTTCTATATTTTACAGCGTTTTTAGACGATTTAACGCTCGTATAAGGTTTTTCTGGCATTTTGACTGTTTTACGACGATTTGACAATTTTTCAGGGTTTTTCAATGATTTTTAGTGTAATACGACGATTTAACACTTTTTAATGGTTTTTCTATATTTTACAGTTTTTTAAGACGATTTAACGATCTTATAAGGTTTTTCTGGTATTTTCACTGTTTTACGACGATTTGACAAATTTTTAGGGTTTTTCAATGATAATTAGTGCAATACGACGATTTATCACTTTTTAATGGTTTTTCTATATTTTACAGCGTTTTAAGATGATTTAACGCTCTTATAAGGTTTTTCTGGTATTTTAACTGTTTTACGTCGATTTAACGCTCTTATAAGGTTTTTCTGGTATTTTCACTGTTAAACGACGACTTGACGCTCTTCTCAGGTTTTTCTGGTATTAATACTGTTTAACGACGATTTAACGCTCTTCTAAGGTTTTTCTGGTATTTTCACTGTTTTACGACGATAAAACGCTCTTATAAGGTTTTTCTGGTATTTTCACACTTTTACGACGATTTAACGCTCTTTTAAGGTTTTTCTGGTATTTTCACTGTTTTACGACGATTTAACGCTCTTATAAGGTTTTCTGGTATTTTCACTGTTTAACTATGACTTGACGCTCTTATAAGGTTTTTCTGGTATTTACACTGTTTTACGACGATTTAACGCTCTTATTAGGTTTTTCTGGTATTTTCACTGTTTTACGACGATTTAACGCTCTTATAAGGTTTTTCTAGTATTTTCACTGTTTAACGACGACTTGACGCTCTTATAAGGTTTTTCTGGTATTTACACTGTTTTACGACGATTTTACGCTCTTATAAGGTTTTTCTGGTATTTTCACTGTTTTACGACGATTTAACGCTCTTATAAGGTTTTTCTGGTATTTTCACTGTTTTACGACGATTTGACAAATTTTTAGGGTTTTTCAATGATTATTAGTGCAATACGACGATTTATCACTTTTTAATGGTTTTTCTATATTTTACAGCGTTTTAAGATGATTTAACGCTCTTATAAGGTTTTTCTGGTATTTTAACTGTTTTACGTCGATTTAACGCTCTTATAAGGTTTTTCTGGTATTTTCACTGTTAAACGACGACTTGACGCTCTTATAAGGTTTTTCTGGTATTTACACTGTTTAACGACGATTTAACGCTCTTCTCAGGTTTTTCTGGTATTTACACTGTTTAACGACGATTTAACGCTCTTCTAAGGTTTTTCTGGTATTTTCACTGTTTTACGACGATAAAACGCTCTTATAAGGTTTTTCTGGTATTTTCACACTTTTACGACGATTTAACGCACTTTGAAGGTTTTTCTGGTATTTTCACTGTTTTACGACGATTTAACGCTCTTATAAGGTTTTTCTGGTATTTTCACTGTTTAACTACGACTTGACGCTCTTATAAGGTTTTTCTGGTATTTACACTGTTTAACGACGATTTAACGCTCTTATAAGGTTTTTCTGGTATTTACACTGTTTTACGACGATTTTACGCTCTTTTAAGGTTTTTCTGGTATTTTCACTGTTTTACGACGATTTAACGCTCTTATAAGGTTTTTCTGGTATTTTCATTGTTTTACGACGATAAAACGCTCTTGTAAGGTTGATCTGGTATTTTCACTGTTTTACGACGGTTTGACAAATTTTAAGGGTTTTTCAATGATTTTTAGTGTAATACGACGATTTAACACTTTTTAATGGTTTTTCTATATTTTACAGTTTTTTAAGACGATTTAACGATCTTATAAGGTTTTTCTGGTATTTTCACTGTTAAACGACGACTTGACGCTCTTATAAGGTTTTTCTGGTATTTACACTGTTTAACGACGATTTAACACTCTTCTCAGGTTTTTCTGGTATTAACACTGTTTAACGACGATTTAACGCTCTTCTAAGGTTTTTCTGGTATTTTCACTGTTTTACGACGATAAAACGCTCTTATAAGGTTTTTCTGGTATTTTCACACTTTTACGACGATTTAACGCTCTTTTAAGGTTTTTCTGGTATTTTCACTGTTTTACGACGATTTAACGCTCTTATAAGGTTTTCTGGTATTTTCACTGTTTAACTATGACTTGACGCTCTTATAAGGTTTTTCTGGTATTTACACTGTTTTACGACGATTTAACGCTCTTATTAGGTTTTTCTGGTATTTTCACTGTTTTACGACGATTTAACGCTCTTATAAGGTTTTTCTAGTATTTTCACTGTTTAACGACGACTTGACGCTCTTATAAGGTTTTTCTGGTATTTACACTGTTTTACGACGATTTTACGCTCTTATAAGGTTTTTCTGGTATTTTCACTGTTTAACGACGATTTAACGCTCTTATAAGGTTTTTCTGGTATTTTCACTGTTTTACGACGATTTGACAAATTTTTAGGGTTTTTCAATGATTATTAGTGCAATACGACGATTTATCACTTTTTAATGGTTTTTCTATATTTTACAGCGTTTTAAGATGATTTAACGCTCTTATAAGGTTTTTCTGGTATTTTAACTGTTTTACGTCGATTTAACGCTCTTATAAGGTTTTTCTGGTATTTTCACTGTTAAACGACGACTTGACGCTCTTATAAGGTTTTTCTGGTATTTACACTGTTTAACGACGATTTAACGCTCTTCTCAGGTTTTTCTGGTATTTACACTGTTTAACGACGATTTAACGCTCTTCTTAGGTTTTTCTGGTATTTTCACTGTTTTACGACGATAAAACGCTCTTATAAGGTTTTTCTGGTATTTTCAGACATTTACGACGATTTAACGCTCTTTGAAGGTTTTTCTGGTATTTTCACTGTTTTACGACGATTTAACGCTCTTATAAGGTTTTTCTGGTATTTTCACTGTTTAACTACGACTTGACGCTCTTATAAGGTTTTTCTGGTATTTACACTGATTAACGACGATTTAACGCTCTTATTAGGTTTTTCTGGTATTTTCACTGTTTTACGACGATTGAACGCTCTTATAAGGTTTTTCTAGTATTTTCACTGTTTAACGACGACTTGACGCTCTTATAAGGTTTTTCTGGTATTTACACTGTTTTACGACGATTTTACGCTCTTATAAGGTTTTTCTGGTATTTTCACTGTTTTACGACGATTTAACGCTCTTATAAGGTTTTTCTGGTATTTTCACTGTTTTACGACGATAAAACGCTCTTGTAAGGTTGATCTGGTATTTTCACTATTTTACGACGGTTTGACAAATTTTAAGTGTTTTTCAATGATTTTTAGTGTAATACGACGATTTAACACTTTTTAATGGTTTTTCTATATTTTACAGCGTTTTTAGACGATTTAACGCTCTTATAAGGTTGTTCTGGTATTTTCACTGTTTTACGACGATTTAACGCTCTTATAAGGTTTTTCTGGTATTTTCACGGTTTAACGACGATTTAACAAATTTGAAGGGTTTTTCAATGATTTTTAGTGTAATACGACGATTTAACACTTTTTAATGGTTTTTCTATATTTTACAGCGTTTTTAGACGATTTAACGCTCTTATGAGGTTGTTCTGGTATTTTCACTGTTTTACGACGGTTTGACAAATTTTGAGGGTTTTTCAATGATTTTTAGTGTAATACGACGATTTTACACTTTTTAATGGTTTTTCTATATTTTAAAGCGTTTTTAGACGATTTAACGCTCTTATGAGGTTGTTCTGGTATTTTCACTGTTTTACGACGATTTGACAAATTTTTAGGGTTTTTCAATGATTATTAGTGTAATACGACGATTTATCACTTTTTAATGGTTTTTCTATATTTTACAGCGTTTTTGATGATTTAACGCTCTTATAAGGTTTTTCTGGTATTTTAACTGTTTTACGTCGATTTAACGCTCTTATAAGGTTTTTCTGGTATTTACACTGTTTTACGACGATTTTACGCTCTTTTAAGGTTTTTCTGGTATTTTCACTGTTTTACGACGATTTAACGCTCTTATAAGGTTTTTCTGGTATTTTCATTGTTTTACGACGATAAAACGCTCTTGTAAGGTTGATCTGGTATTTTCACTGTTTTACGACGGTTTGACAAATTTTAAGGGTTTTTCAATGATTTTTAGTGTAATACGACGATTAAACACTTTTTAATGGTTTTTCTATATTTTACAGCGTTTTTAGACGATTTAACGCTCGTATAAGGTTTTTCTGGCATTTTGACTGTTTTACGACGATTTGACAATTTTTCAGGGTTTTTCAATGATTTTTAGTGTAATACGACGATTTAACACTTTTTAATGGTTTTTCTATATTTTACAGTTTTTTAAGACGATTTAACGATCTTATAAGGTTTTTCTGGTATTTTCACTGTTTTACGACGATTTGACAAATTTTTAGGGTTTTTCAATGATAATTAGTGCAATACGACGATTTATCACTTTTTAATGGTTTTTCTATATTTTACAGCGTTTTAAGATGATTTAACGCTCTTATAAGGTTTTTCTGGTATTTTAACTGTTTTACGTCGATTTAACGCTCTTATAAGGTTTTTCTGGTATTATCACTGTTAAACGACGACTTGACGCTCTTCTCAGGTTTTTCTGTTATTAACACTGTTTAACGACGATTTAACGCTCTTCTAAGGTTTTTCTGGTATTTTCACTGTTTTACGACGATAAAACGCTCTTATAAGGTTTTTCTGGTATTTTCACACTTTTACGACGATTTAACGCTCTTTTAAGGTTTTTCTGGTATTTTCACTGTTTTACGACGATTTAACGCTCTTATAAGGTTTTCTGGTATTTTCACTGTTTAACTATGACTTGACGCTCTTATAAGGTTTTTCTGGTATTTACACTGTTTTACGACGATTTAACGCTCTTATTAGGTTTTTCTGGTATTTTCACTGTTTTACGACGATTTAACGCTCTTATAAGGTTTTTCTAGTATTTTCACTGTTTAACGACGACTTGACGCTCTTATAAGGTTTTTCTGGTATTTACACTGTTTTACGACGATTTTACGCTCTTATAAGGTTTTTCTGGTATTTTTACTGTTTTACGACGATTTAACGCTCTTATAAGGTTTTTCTGGTATTTTCACTGTTTTACGACGATTTGACAAATTTTTAGGGTTTTTCAATGATTATTAGTGCAATACGACGATTTATCACTTTTTAATGGTTTTTCTATATTTTACAGCGTTTTAAGATGATTTAACGCTCTTATAAGGTTTTTCTGGTATTTTAACTGTTTTACGTCGATTTAACGCTCTTATAAGGTTTTTCTGGTATTTTCACTGTTAAACGACGACTTGACGCTCTTATAAGGTTTTTCTGGTATTTACACTGTTTAACGACGATTTAACGCTCTTCTCAGGTTTTTCTGGTATTTACACTGTTTAACGACGATTTAACGCTCTTCTAAGGTTTTTCTGGTATTTTCACTGTTTTACGACGATAAAACGCTCTTATAAGGTTTTTCTGGTATTTTCACACTTTTACGACGATTTAACGCTCTTTGAAGGTTTTTCTGGTATTTTCACTGTTTTACGACGATTTAACGCTCTTATAAGGTTTTTCTGGTATTTTCACTGTTTAACTACGACTTGACGCTCTTATAAGGTTTTTCTGGTATTTACACTGTTTAACGACGATTTAACGCTCTTATAAGGTTTTTCTGGTATTTACACTGTTTTACGACGATTTTACGCTCTTTTAAGGTTTTTCTGGTATTTTCACTGTTTTACGACGATTTAACGCTCTTATAAGGTTTTTCTGGTATTTTCATTGTTTTACGACGATAAAACGCTCTTGTAAGGTTGATCTGGTATTTTCACTGTTTTACGACGGTTTGACAAATTTTAAGGGTTTTTAAATGATTTTTAGTGTGATACGACGATTTAACACTTTTTAATGATTTTTCTATATTTTACAGCGTTTTTAGACGATTTAACGCTCTTTTAAGGTTGTTCTGGTATTTTCACTGTTTTACGACGATTCGACAAATTTTTAGGGTTTTTCAATGATTATTAGTGTAATACGACGATTTATCACTTTTTAATGGTTTTTCTATATATTACAGCGTTTTAAGATGATTTAACGCTCTTATAAGGTTTTTCTGGTATTTTCGCTGTTTTACGACGGTTTGACATATTTTAAGGGTTTTTCAATGATTTTTAGTGTAATACGACGATTTAACACTTTTTAATGGTTTTTCTATATTTTAAAGCGTTTTTAGACGATTTAACGCTCTTATGAGGAAGTTCTGGTATTTTCACTGTTTAACTATGACTTGACGCTCTTATAAGGTTTTTCTGGTATTTACACTGTTTTACGACGATTTAACGCTCTTATTAGGTTTTTCTGGTATTTTCACTGTTTTACGACGATTTAACGCTCTTATAAGGTTTTTCTAGTATTTTCACTCTCTAACGACGACTTGACGCTCTTATAAGGTTTTTCTGGTATTTACACTGTTTTACGACGATTTTACGCTCTTATAAGGTTTTTCTGGTATTTTCACTGTTTAACGACGATTTAACGCTCTTATAAGGTTTTTCTGGTATTTTCACTGTTTTACGACGATTTGACAAATTTTTAGGGTTTTTCAATGATTATTAGTGCAATACGACGATTTATCACTTTTTAATGGTTTTTCTATATTTTACAGCGTTTTAATATGATTTAACGCTCTTATAAGGTTTTTCTGGTATTTTAACTGTTTTACGTCGATTTAACGCTCTTATAAGGTTTTTCTGGTATTTTCACTGTTAAACGACGACTTGACGCTCTTATAAGGTTTTTCTGGTATTTACACTGTTTAACGACGATTTAACGCTCTTCTCAGGTTTTTCTGGTATTTACACTGTTTAACGACGATTTAACGCTCTTCTCAGGTTTTTCTGGTATTTTCACTGTTTTACGACGATAAAACGCTCTTATAAGGTTTTTCTGGTATTTTCACACTTTTACGACGATTTTACGCTCTTTTAAGGTTTTTCTGGTATTTTCACTGTTTTACGACGATTTAACGCTCTTATAAGGTTTTTCTGGTATTTTCATTGTTTTACGACGATAAAACGCTCTTGTAAGGTTGATCTGGTATTTTCACTGTTTTACGACGGTTTGACAAATTTTAAGGGTTTTTCAATGATTTTTAGTGTAATACGACGATTTAACACTTTTTAATGGTTTTTCTATATTTTACAGTTTTTTAAGACGATTTAACGATCTTATAAGGTTTTTCTGGTATTTTCACTGTTAAACGACGACTTGACGCTCTTATAAGGTTTTTCTGGTATTTACACTGTTTAACGACGATTTAACACTCTTCTCAGGTTTTTCTGGTATTAACACTGTTTAACGACGATTTAACGCTCTTCTAAGGTTTTTCTGGTATTTTCACTGTTTTACGACGATAAAACGCTCTTATAAGGTTTTTCTGGTATTTTCACACTTTTACGACGATTTAACGCTCTTTTAAGGTTTTTCTGGTATTTTCACTGTTTTACGACGATTTAACGCTCTTATAAGGTTTTCTGGTATTTTCACTGTTTAACTATGACTTGACGCTCTTATAAGGTTTTTCTGGTATTTACACTGTTTTACGACGATTTAACGCTCTTATTAGGTTTTTCTGGTATTTTCACTGTTTTACGACGATTCTACGCTCTTATAAGGTTTTTCTAGTATTTTCACTGTTTAACGACGACTTGACGCTCTTATAAGGTTTTTCTGGTATTTACACTGTTTTACGACGATTTTACGCTCTTATAAGGTTTTTCTGGTATTTTCACTGTTTAACGACGATTTAACGCTCTTATAAGGTTTTTCTGGTATTTTCACTGTTTTACGACGATTTGACAAATTTTTAGGGTTTTTCAATGATTATTAGTGCAATACGACGATTTATCACTTTTTAATGGTTTTTCTATATTTTACAGCGTTTTAAGATGATTTAACGCTCTTATAAGGTTTTTCTGGTATTTTAACTGTTTTACGTCGATTTAACGCTCTTATAAGGTTTTTCTGGTATTTTCACTGTTAAACGACGACTTGACGCTCTTATAAGGTTTTTCTGGTATTTACACTGTTTAACGACGATTTAACGCTCTTCTAAGGTTTTTCTGGTATTTTCACTGTTTTACGACGATAAAACGCTCTTATAAGGTTTTTCTGGTATTTTCACACATTTACGACGATTTAACGCTCTTTGAAGGTTTTTCTGGTATTTTCACTGTTTTACGACGATTTAACGCTCTTATAAGGTTTTTCTGGTATTTTCACTGTTTAACTACGACTTGACGCAATTAGTGCAATACGACGATTTATCACTTTTTAATGGTTTTTCTATATTTTACAGCGTTTTAAGATGATTTAACGCTCTTATAAGGTTTTTCTGGTATTTTAACTGTTTTACGTCGATTTAACGCTCTTATAAGGTTTTTCTGGTATTTTCACTGTTAAACGACGACTTGACGCTCTTATAAGGTTTTTCTGGTATTTACACTGTTTAACGACGATTTAACGCTCTTCTCAGGTTTTTCTGGTATTTACACTGTTTAACGACGATTTAACGCTCTTCTAAGGTTTTTCTGGTATTTTCACTGTTTTACGACGATAAAACGCTCTTATAAGGTTTTTCTGGTATTTTCACACTTTTACGACGATTTAACGCTCTTATAAGGTTTTTCTGGTATTTTCACTGTTTAACTACGACTTGACGCTCTTATAAGGTTTTTCTGGTATTAACACTGTTAAACGACGATTTAACGCTCTTATTAGGTTTTTGTGGTATTTTCACTGTTTTACGACGATTGAACGCTCTTATAAGGTTTTTCTAGTATTTTCACTGTTTAACGACGACTTGACGCTCTTATAAGGTTTTTCTGGTATTTACACTGTTTTACGACGATTTTACGCTCTTATAAGGTTTTTCTGGTATTTTCACTGTTTTACGACGATTTAACGCTCTTATAAGGTTTTCCTGGTATTTTCTCTGATTTACGACGATAAAACGCTCTTGTAAGGTTGATCTGGTATTTTCACTGTTTTACGACGGTTTGACAAATTTTAAGGGTTTTTCAATGATTTTTAGTGTAATACGACGATTTAACACTTTTTAATGGTTTTTCTATATTTTACAGCGTTTTTAGACGATTTAACGCTCTTTTAAGGTTGTTCTGGTTTTTTCACTGTTTTACGACGATCTGACAAATTTTTAGGGTTTTTCAATGATTATTGGTGTAATACGACGATTTATCACTTTTTAATGGTTTTTTTATATTTTACAGCGTTTTAAGATGATTTAACGCTCTTATGAGGTTGTTCTGGTATTTTCACTGTTTTACGACGATTTGACAAATTTTTAGGGTTTTTCAATGATTATTAGTGTAATACGACGATTTATCACTTGTTAATGGTTTTTCTATATTTTACAGCGTTTTTAGATGATTTAACGCTCTTATAAGGTTTTTCTGGTATTTTAACTGTTTTACGTCGATTTAACGCTCTTATAAGGTTTTTCTGGTATTTTCACTGTTTAACGACGACTTGACGCTCTTATAAGGTTTTTCTGGTATTTACACTGTTTTACGACGATTTAACGCTCTTGTAAGGTTTTTCTGGTATTTTCACTGTTTTACGACGATTTAACGCTCTTTTAAGGTTTTTCTGGTAATTTCACTGTTTTACGACGATTTAACTCTCGCATAAGTTTTTTCTGGTATTTTCATTGTTTTTCGACGATTTAACGCTCTTATAAGGTTTCTCTGGTATTTTCACTGTTTAACGACGATTTGACGCTCTTATAAGGTTTTTCTGGTATATACACTGTTTAACGACGATTTAATGCTCTTATAGGGTTTTTCTGGTATTTTCACTGTTTTACGACGATTTAACGCTCTTATAAAGTTTTTCTGGTATTTTCACTGTTTTACGACGATTAAACGCTCTTGTTAGGTTTATCTGAAATTTTCACTGTTTTACGACGGTTTGACAAATTTTAAGTGTTTTTCAATGATTTTTACTGTAATACGACGATTTAACACTTTTTAATGGTTTTTCTATATTTTACAGCGTTTTTAGACGATTTAACGCTCTTATAAGGTTGTTCTGGTATGTTCACTGTTTTAGGACGATTAAACGCTCTTATAAGGTTTTTCTGGTATTTTCACTGTTTTACGACGATTTAACGCTCTTATAAGGTTTTTCTGGTATTTTCACTGTTTTACGACGATTTAACGCTCTTGTAAGGTTTTTCTGGTATTTTCACTGTTTAACGACGACTTGACGCTCTTATAAGGTTTTTCTGGTATTTACACTGTTTTACGACGATTTAACGCTCTTATTAGGTTTTTCTGGTATTTTCACTGTTTTACGACGATTTAACGCTCTTTTAAGGTTTTTCTGGTATTTTCACTGTTTAACGACGACTTGACGCTCTTATAAGGTTTTTCTGGTATTTACACTGTTTTACGACGATTTTACGCTCTTATAAGGTTTTTCTGGTATTTTCACTGTTTTACGACGATTTAACGCTCTTATAAGGTTTATCTGGTATTTTCACTGTTTTACGACGATAAAACGCTCTTGTAAGGTTGATCTGGTATTTTCACTGTTTTACGACGGTTTGACAAATTTTAAGGGTTTTTAAATGATTTTTAGTGTGATACGACGATTTAACACTTTTTAATGATTTTTCTATATTTTACAGCGTTTTTAGACGATTTAACGCTCTTTTAAGGTTGTTCTGGTATTTTCACTGTTTTACGACGATTCGACAAATTTTTAGGGTTTTTCAATGATTATTAGTGTAATACGACGATTTATCACTTTTTAATGGTTTTTCTATATATTACAGCGTTTTAAGATGATTTAACGCTCTTATAAGGTTTTTCTGGTATTTTCGCTGTTTTACGACGGTTTGACATATTTTAAGGGTTTTTCAATGATTTTTAGTGTAATACGACGATTTAACACTTTTTAATGGTTTTTCTATATTTTAAAGCGTTTTTAGACGATTTAACGCTCTTATGAGGAAGTTCTGGTATTTTCACTGTTTTACGACGATTTGACAAATTTTTAGGGTTTTTCAATGATTATTAGTGTTATACGACGATTTATCACTTTTTAATGGTTTTTCTATATTTTAAAGCGTTTTTAGATGATTTTACGCTCTTTTAAGGTTTTTCTGGTATTTTAACTGTTTTACGTCGATTTAACGCTCTTATAAGGTTTTTCTGGTATTTACACTGTTTTACGACGATTTTACGCTCTTATAAGGTTTTTCTGGTATTTTCACTGTTTTACGACGATTTAACGCTCTTATAAGGTTTTTCTGATATTTTCATTGTTTTACGACGATAAAACGCTCTTGTAAGGTTGATCTGGTATTTTCACTGTTTTACGACGGTTTGACAAATTTTAAGGGTTTTTCAATGATTTTTAGTGTAATACGACGATTTAACACTTTTTAATGGTTTTTCTATATTTTACAGCGTTTTTAGACGATTAAACGCTCTTATGAGGTTGTTCTGGTATTTTCACTGTTTTACGACGATTTGACAAATTTTTAGGGTTTTTCAATGATTATTAGTGTAATACGACGATTTATCACTTTTTAATGGTTTTTCTATATTTTACAGCGTTTTTAGATGATTTAACGCTCTTTTAAGGTTTTTCTGGTATTTTCTCTGTTTTACGACGATTTAACGCTCGCATAAGTTTTTTCTGGTATTTTCACTGTTTTTCGACGATTTAACGCTCTTATAAGGTTTCTCTGGTATTTTCACTGTTTAACGACGATTTGACGCTCTTATAAGGTTTTTCTGGTATATACACTGTTTAACGACGATTTAACGCTCTTATAGGGTTTTTCTGGTATTTTCACTGTTTTACGACGATTTAACGCTCTTATAAGGTTTTTCTGGTATTTTCACTGTTTTACGACGATAAAACGCTCTTGTTAGGTTTATCTGAAATTTTCACTGTTTTACGACGGTTTGACAAATTTTAAGTGTTTTTCAATGATTTTTACTGTAATACGACGATTTAACACTTTTTAATGGTTTTTCTATATTTTACAGCGTTTTTAGACGATTTAACGCTCTTAAAAGTTTGTTCTGGTATTTTCACTGTTTTACGACGATTAAACGCTCTTATAAGGTTTTTCTGGTATGTTAACTGTTTTACGTCGATTAAACGCTCTTATAAGGTTTTTCGGGTATTTTCACTGTTTTACGTCGATTTAACGCTCTTATAAGGTTTTTCTGGTATTTTCACTGTTTAACGACGACTTGACGCTCTTATAAGGTTTTTCTGGTATTTACACTGTTTTACGACGATTTAACGCTCTTTTAAGGTTTTTCTGGTATTTTCACTGTTTTACGACGATTTAACGCTCTTTTAAGGTTTTTCTGGTATTTTCTCTGTTTTACGACGATTTAACGCTCGCATAAGGTTTTTCTGGTATTTTCACTGTTTAACTATGACTTGACGCTCTTATAAGGTTTTTCTGGTATTTACACTGTTTTACGACGATTTAACGCTCTTATTAGGTTTTTCTGGTATTTTCACTGTTTTACGACGATTTAACGCTCTTATAAGGTTTTTCTAGTATTTTCACTGTTTAACGACGACTTGACGCTCTTATAAGGTTTTTCTGGTATTTACACTGTTTTACGACGATTTTACGCTCTTATAAGGTTTTTCTGGTATTTTCACTGTTTAACGACGATTTAACGCTCTTATAAGGTTTTTCTGGTATTTTCACTGTTTTACGACGATTTGACAAATTTTTAGGGTTTTTCAATGATTATTAGTGCAATACGACGATTTATCACTTTTTAATGGTTTTTCTATATTTTACAGCGTTTTAAGATGATTTAACGCTCTTATAAGGTTTTTCTGGTATTTTAACTGTTTTACGTCGATTTAACGCTCTTATAAGGTTTTTCTGGTATTTTCACTGTTAAACGACGACTTGACGCTCTTATAAGGTTTTTCTGGTATTTACACTGTTTAACGACGATTTAACGCTCTTCTAAGGTTTTTCTGGTATTTTCACTGTTTTACGACGATAAAACGCTCTTATAAGGTTTTTCTGGTATTTTCACACATTTACGACGATTTAACGCTCTTTGAAGGTTTTTCTGGTATTTTCACTGTTTTACGACGATTTAACGCTCTTATAAGGTTTTTCTGGTATTTTCACTGTTTAACTACGACTTGACGCAATTAGTGCAATACGACGATTTATCACTTTTTAATGGTTTTTCTATATTTTACAGCGTTTTAAGATGATTTAACGCTCTTATAAGGTTTTTCTGGTATTTTAACTGTTTTACGTCGATTTAACGCTCTTATAAGGTTTTTCTGGTATTTTCACTGTTAAACGACGACTTGACGCTCTTATAAGGTTTTTCTGGTATTTACACTGTTTAACGACGATTTAACGCTCTTCTCAGGTTTTTCTGGTATTTACACTGTTTAACGACGATTTAACGCTCTTCTAAGGTTTTTCTGGTATTTTCACTGTTTTACGACGATAAAACGCTCTTTTAAGGTTTTTCTGGTATTTTCACACTTTTACGACGATTTAACGCTCTTATAAGGTTTTTCTGGTATTTTCACTGTTTAACTACGACTTGACGCTCTTATAAGGTTTTTCTGGTATTAACACTGTTAAACGACGATTTAACGCTCTTATTAGGTTTTTGTGGTATTTTCACTGTTTTACGACGATTGAACGCTCTTATAAGGTTTTTCTAGTATTTTCACTGTTTAACGACGACTTGACGCTCTTATAAGGTTTTTCTGGTATTTACACTGTTTTACGACGATTTTACGCTCTTATAAGGTTTTTCTGGTATTTTCACTGTTTTACGACGATTTAACGCTCTTATAAGGTTTTCCTGGTATTTTCTCTGATTTACGACGATAAAACGCTCTTGTAAGGTTGATCTGGTATTTTCACTGTTTTACGACGGTTTGACAAATTTTAAGGGTTTTTCAATGATTTTTAGTGTAATACGACGATTTAACACTTTTTAATGGTTTTTCTATATTTTACAGCGTTTTTAGACGATTTAACGCTCTTTTAAGGTTGTTCTGGTTTTTTCACTGTTTTACGACGATCTGACAAATTTTTAGGGTTTTTCAATGATTATTGGTGTAATACGACGATTTATCACTTTTTAATGGTTTTTTTATATTTTACAGCGTTTTAAGATGATTTAACGCTCTTATGAGGTTGTTCTGGTATTTTCACTGTTTTACGACGATTTGACAAATTTTTAGGGTTTTTCAATGATTATTAGTGTAATACGACGATTTATCACTTGTTAATGGTTTTTCTATATTTTACAGCGTTTTTAGATGATTTAACGCTCTTATAAGGTTTTTCTGGTATTTTAACTGTTTTACGTCGATTTAACGCTCTTATAAGGTTTTTCTGGTATTTTCACTGTTTAACGACGACTTGACGCTCTTATAAGGTTTTTCTGGTATTTACACTGTTTTACGACGATTTAACGCTCTTGTAAGGTTTTTCTGGTATTTTCACTGTTTTACGACGATTTAACGCTCTTTTAAGGTTTTTCTGGTAATTTCACTGTTTTACGACGATTTAACTCTCGCATAAGTTTTTTCTGGTATTTTCACTGTTTTTCGACGATTTAACGCTCTTATAAGGTTTCTCTGGTATTTTCACTGTTTAACGACGATTTGACGCTCTTATAAGGTTTTTCTGGTATATACACTGTTTAACGACGATTTAATGCTCTTATAGGGTTTTTCTGGTATTTTCACTGTTTTACGACGATTTAACGCTCTTATAAAGTTTTTCTGGTATTTTCACTGTTTTACGACGATTAAACGCTCTTGTTAGGTTTATCTGAAATTTTCACTGTTTTACGACGGTTTGACAAATTTTAAGTGTTTTTCAATGATTTTTACTGTAATACGACGATTTAACACTTTTTAATGGTTTTTCTATATTTTACAGCGTTTTTAGACGATTTAACGCTCTTATAAGGTTGTTCTGGTATGTTCACTGTTTTAGGACGATTAAACGCTCTTATAAGGTTTTTCTGGTATTTTCTCTGTTTTACGACGATTTAACGCTCGCATAAGGTTTTTCGGGTATTTTCACTGTTTTACGTCGATTTAACGCTCTTATAAGGTTTTTCTGGTATTTTCACTGTTTAACGACGACTTGACGCTCTTATAAGGTTTTTCTGGTATTTACACTGTTTTACGACGATTTAACGCTCTTTTAAGGTTTTTCTGGTATTTTCACTGTTTTACGACGATTAAACGCTCTTGTTAGGTTTATCTGAAATTTTCACTGTTTTACGACGGTTTGACAAATTTTAAGTGTTTTTCAATGATTTTTACTGTAATACGACGATTTAACACTTTTTAATGGTTTTTCTATATTTTACAGCGTTTTTAGACGATTTAACGCTCTTATAAGGTTGTTCTGGTATGTTCACTGTTTTAGGACGATTAAACGCTCTTATAAGGTTTTTCTGGTATTTTCTCTGTTTTACGTCGATTAAACGCTCTTATAAGGTTTTTCGGGTATTTTCACTGTTTTACGTCGATTTAACGCTCTTATAAGGTTTTTCTGGTATTTTCACTGTTTAACGACGACTTGACGCTCTTATAAGGTTTTTCTGGTATTTACACTGTTTTACGACGATTTAACGCTCTTTTAAGGTTTTTCTGGTATTTTCACTGTTTTACGACGATTTAACGCTCTTTTAAGGTTTTTCTGGTATTTTCTCTGTTTTACGACGATTTAACGCTCGCATAAGGTTTTTCTGGTATTTTCACTGTTTAACTATGACTTGACGCTCTTATAAGGTTTTTCTGGTATTTACACTGTTTTACGACGATTTAACGCTCTTATTAGGTTTTTCTGGTATTTTCACTGTTTTACGACGATTTAACGCTCTTATAAGGTTTTTCTAGTATTTTCACTGTTTAACGACGACTTGACGCTCTTATAAGGTTTTTCTGGTTTTTACACTGTTTTACGACGATTTTACGCTCTTATAAGGTTTTTCTGGTATTTTCACTGTTTAACGACGATTTAACGCTCTTATATATATGATTGTTCCATTTGAAAATTGGGAATATATTCCGAATTTATTTTAAGGTTGAGCGTGTTTATTTTAATAACCATTTCTGAAAATTCCTTCCTAATCTCTGGTAACAATGTGGCGTTTGCGCAAAAAGTGTTTTTTGACGATGTCGTCTTCAAATTTTTCATGCTATCAAATATTCTCTGAGCTCTTGAAAAGAATGAATTTTGACGAGCTTCCAATAACTTAATTTCTCTATTAATTTCTACATTTGACGTTTCGTTAGTCATTTTTATGATAAATAATATAATAACAATAAATCGTTTAATTAAAATAAATAATGCGAGATCTTACTGTACAAAACTATCTACCCTACCCACATAAATAATTCGACACGTATTTAACGATGAAACACAATATCGTGGATAAATGCGTAAATACGTATTATAATTACGAGATGCGCTGGTTCATATCTCTACATAATAATGTATGTGGCTCGAATTGACCAAATGTTTAAGCTGTGGACCTTTTATAACACAATCAATTATTCATTGGCAATGAATTTATAAGGGTATAAGGGTACTTACGGATGTAGAGGATCATTCACTTGTTGGGATTCACTGATTCACTTGGATTCCACTGTAATTTTGGTTTTAGCGAAATATTATTTATTGCGATGCGTTAAGATGATTTTGATTGTTTCTTGCGATAAGATACGTTATGGCTAATGATGTTCCCTTCGCGTCACGGCGGTTGGTTTTGCACTGACTGATTCCCGGACAAAGAGGAGAGGTATGAAGGAGAGGAAAACGGGGTTCAGGAACAAAATTCATTGCCATAAACAATTCGCAATTACACGACAATTAGCCATTATTTGGCGTAAACATGCTCCCCGCCTTGACAGAATGGTCAAAACAAACCAACATACGATAACAAAAACAAAATAAATAACTGCTATAGAATAACATGGTGTTTTCACTGTTCAAGACGTGTGTCTATTGCGAGTAAAAAAAATATAATAATGTAAAAAAATAAGAAATAAAGTAATTAGAAAAATAACAATCAGATGTATGTGTGCATACTTCTAAAATAACTAGGCTAACTAATGAAAAACAAAGGCTTATTGATTTGGTAAAGGGCGAACCTTTACCACAGGACGCTTGTAAGATCCTGCCTTGGTTCGGACAAGTACCACTCGAACAATACCATCCTTGCCTGGATAAACTTCATCTATAATACCTAATGGCCAGTGCAGAGGTGGTGCGTTGTCAGCCTTTAATAGCGTACCCTTTTGTACAGGATTAACTGGAGTGTTCCATTTTAACCTAGTTTGTAAAGAATTCAAGTACTCTATCTTCCAACGTCTCCAATAGTTCTGAACCATGTGATCTAACATAGATTTTCTTTTAAGTAATCCGACTGGTTCTTGGGACACGTCTGCAGAAGGCAATGGAGTTAAATAGGTTAATGTGAGGAAATGCGCTGGGGTAAGTGCCAACGGTTCCAATGGATCAGAACTCAATTGAGACAGAGGACGAAAGTTTAATAAAGCTTCAATCTGAGCTAAGATAGTGGACAATTCTTCGTAGATAAGGAGCTGCTCTCCTATTACTCGGTATAAGTGTGTTTTCACACTTCGGACATTGACTTCCCAACTACCACCGAAATGAGGGGCACTAGGTGGGTTTAATTTCCAGTGGACTCGATATTCTGATAGGGTATGTGAAAATGCGTATTTAAATTGTTCAGAACTCAGTAAATGATACAAATCATTTAAATATGATTTGGCACCGATGAAAGCAATTCCATTATCCGAATATAATGTACTGCAAGGTCTTCGTCGTAAAATAAAACGTTTAAAGGCGTTTAGAAAGCAATCTGTGCTGAGATCAGAAACAAGTTCAATATGCACGGCTTTAGTGACGGGACATATGAATAAACCCATGTAAGCCTTTAAGCGACGAGTTCCTCTTTGTTGATTCATTGTGATTGCGATAGGTGCTGCATGGTCTACGCCCGTATGTAAAAATGATTTTGATTGTTTCACCCGGCACTCAGGCAAGTCTCCCATAATCGGAAAATTGGCTTTTGGGTTGGTTTTGAAGCAGGTGTTGCACAGGTGTACACGTTTTCTAATCAAGTTTCTAGCGGAAAGTATCCAATATTTTTGACGTAGCAAAGATATTAAAAGATATTTATAAGTTTTTCTATATTTTACAGCGTTTTAAGATGATTTAACGCTCTTATAAGGTTTTTCTGGTATTTTAACTGTTTTACGTCGATTTAACGCTCTTATAAGGTTTTTCTGGTATTTTCACTGTTAAACGACGACTTGACGCTCTTATAAGGTTTTTCTGGTATTTACACTGTTTAACGACGATTTAACGCTCTTCTAAGGTTTTTCTGGTATTTTCACTGTTTTACGACGATAAAACGCTCTTATAAGGTTTTTCTGGTATTTTCACACATTTACGACGATTTAACGCTCTTTGAAGGTTTTTCTGGTATTTTCACTGTTTTACGACGATTTAACGCTCTTATAAGGTTTTTCTGGTATTTTCACTGTTTAACTACGACTTGACGCAATTAGTGCAATACGACGATTTATCACTTTTTAATGGTTTTTCTATATTTTACAGCGTTTTAAGATGATTTAACGCTCTTATAAGGTTTTTCTGGTATTTTAACTGTTTTACGTCGATTTAACGCTCTTATAAGGTTTTTCTGGTATTTTCACTGTTAAACGACGACTTGACGCTCTTATAAGGTTTTTCTGGTATTTACACTGTTTAACGACGAATTAACGCTCTTCTCAGGTTTTTCTGGTATTTACACTGTTTAACGACGATTTAACGCTCTTCTAAGGTTTTTCTGGTATTTTCACTGTTTTACGACGATAAAACGCTCTTATAAGGTTTTTCTGGTATTTTCACACTTTTACGACGATTTAACGCTCTTATAAGGTTTTTCTGGTATTTTCACTGTTTAACTACGACTTGACGCTCTTATAAGGTTTTTCTGGTATTAACACTGTTAAACGACGATTTAACGCTCTTATTAGGTTTTTGTGGTATTTTCACTGTTTTACGACGATTGAACGCTCTTATAAGGTTTTTCTAGTATTTTCACTGTTTAACGACGACTTGACGCTCTTATAAGGTTTTTCTGGTATTTACACTGTTTTACGACGATTTTACGCTCTTATAAGGTTTTTCTGGTATTTTCACTGTTTTACGACGATTTAACGCTCTTATAAGGTTTTCCTGGTATTTTCTCTGATTTACGACGATAAAACGCTCTTGTAAGGTTGATCTGGTATTTTCACTGTTTTACGACGGTTTGACAAATTTTAAGGGTTTTTCAATGATTTTTAGTGTAATACGACGATTTAACACTTTTTAATGGTTTTTCTATATTTTACAGCGTTTTTAGACGATTTAACGCTCTTTTAAGGTTGTTCTGGTTTTTTCACTGTTTTACGACGATCTGACAAATTTTTAGGGTTTTTCAATGATTATTGGTGTAATACGACGATTTATCACTTTTTAATGGTTTTTTTATATTTTACAGCGTTTTAAGATGATTTAACGCTCTTATGAGGTTGTTCTGGTATTTTCACTGTTTTACGACGATTTGACAAATTTTTAGGGTTTTTCAATGATTATTAGTGTAATACGACGATTTATCACTTGTTAATGGTTTTTCTATATTTTACAGCGTTTTTAGATGATTTAACGCTCTTATAAGGTTTTTCTGGTATTTTAACTGTTTTACGTCGATTTAACGCTCTTATAAGGTTTTTCTGGTATTTTCACTGTTTAACGACGACTTGACGCTCTTATAAGGTTTTTCTGGTATTTACACTGTTTTACGACGATTTAACGCTCTTGTAAGGTTTTTCTGGTATTTTCACTGTTTTACGACGATTTAACGCTCTTTTAAGGTTTTTCTGGTAATTTCACTGTTTTACGACGATTTAACTCTCGCATAAGTTTTTTCTGGTATTTTCACTGTTTTTCGACGATTTAACGCTCTTATAAGGTTTCTCTGGTATTTTCACTGTTTAACGACGATTTGACGCTCTTATAAGGTTTTTCTGGTATATACACTGTTTAACGACGATTTAATGCTCTTATAGGGTTTTTCTGGTATTTTCACTGTTTTACGACGATTTAACGCTCTTATAAAGTTTTTCTGGTATTTTCACTGTTTTACGACGATTAAACGCTCTTGTTAGGTTTATCTGAAATTTTCACTGTTTTACGACGGTTTGACAAATTTTAAGTGTTTTTCAATGATTTTTACTGTAATACGACGATTTAACACTTTTTAATGGTTTTTCTATATTTTACAGCGTTTTTAGACGATTTAACGCTCTTATAAGGTTGTTCTGGTATGTTCACTGTTTTAGGACGATTAAACGCTCTTATAAGGTTTTTCTGGTATTTTCACTGTTTTACGACGATTTAACGCTCTTATAAGGTTTTTCTGGTATTTTCACTGTTTTACGACGATTTAACGCTCTTGTAAGGTTTTTCTGGTATTTTCACTGTTTAACGACGACTTGACGCTCTTATAAGGTTTTTCTGGTATTTACACTGTTTTACGACGATTTAACGCTCTTATTAGGTTTTTCTGGTATTTTCACTGTTTTACGACGATTTAACGCTCTTTTAAGGTTTTTCTGGTATTTTCACTGTTTAACGACGACTTGACGCTCTTATAAGGTTTTTCTGGTATTTACACTGTTTTACGACGATTTTACGCTCTTATAAGGTTTTTCTGGTATTTTCACTGTTTTACGACGATTTAACGCTCTTATAAGGTTTATCTGGTATTTTCACTGTTTTACGACGATAAAACGCTCTTGTAAGGTTGATCTGGTATTTTCACTGTTTTACGACGGTTTGACAAATTTTAAGGGTTTTTAAATGATTTTTAGTGTGATACGACGATTTAACACTTTTTAATGATTTTTCTATATTTTACAGCGTTTTTAGACGATTTAACGCTCTTTTAAGGTTGTTCTGGTATTTTCACTGTTTTACGACGATTCGACAAATTTTTAGGGTTTTTCAATGATTATTAGTGTAATACGACGATTTATCACTTTTTAATGGTTTTTCTATATATTACAGCGTTTTAAGATGATTTAACGCTCTTATAAGGTTTTTCTGGTATTTTCGCTGTTTTACGACGGTTTGACATATTTTAAGGGTTTTTCAATGATTTTTAGTGTAATACGACGATTTAACACTTTTTAATGGTTTTTCTATATTTTAAAGCGTTTTTAGACGATTTAACGCTCTTATGAGGAAGTTCTGGTATTTTCACTGTTTTACGACGATTTGACAAATTTTTAGGGTTTTTCAATGATTATTAGTGTTATACGACGATTTATCACTTTTTAATGGTTTTTCTATATTTTAAAGCGTTTTTAGATGATTTTACGCTCTTTTAAGGTTTTTCTGGTATTTTAACTGTTTTACGTCGATTTAACGCTCTTATAAGGTTTTTCTGGTATTTACACTGTTTTACGACGATTTTACGCTCTTATAAGGTTTTTCTGGTATTTTCACTGTTTTACGACGATTTAACGCTCTTTTAAGGTTTTTCTGGTATTTTCTCTGTTTTACGACGATTTAACGCTCGCATAAGGTTTTTCTGGTATTTTCACTGTTTTTCGACGATTTAACGCTCTTATAAGGTTTCTCTGGTATTTTCACTGTTTAACGACGATTTGACGCTCTTATAAGGTTTTTCTGGTATATACACTGTTTAACGACGATTTAACGCTCTTATAGGGTTTTTCTGGTATTTTCACTGTTTTACGACGATTTAACGCTCTTATAAGGTTTTTCTGGTATTTTCACTGTTTTACGACGATAAAACGCTCTTGTTAGGTTTATCTGAAATTTTCACTGTTTTACGACGGTTTGACAAATTTTAAGTGTTTTTCAATGATTTTTACTGTAATACGACGATTTAACACTTTTTAATGGTTTTTCTATATTTTACAGCGTTTATAGACGATTTAACGCTCTTAAAAGGTTGTTCTGGTATTTTCACTGTTTTACGACGATTAAACGCTCTTATAAGGTTTTTCTGGTATGTTAACTGTTTTACGTCGATTAAACGCTCTTATAAGGTTTTTCTGGTATTTTCACTGTTTTACGTCGATTTAACGCTCTTATAAGGTTTTTCTGGTATTTTCACTGTTTAACGACGACTTGACGCTCTTATAAGGTTTTTCTGGTATTTACACTGTTTTACGACGATTTAACGCTCTTTTAAGGTTTTTCTGGTATTTTCACTGTTTTACGACGATTTAACGCTCTTATAAGGTTTTTCTGGTATTTTCACTGTTTTACGACGATAAAACGCTCTTGTAAGGTTTATCTGAAATTTTCACTGTTTTACGACGGTTTGACAAATTTTAAGTGTTTTTCAATGATTTTTAGTGTAATACGACGATTTAACACTTTTTAATGGTTTTTCTATATTTTACAGCGTTTTTAGACGATTTAACGCTCTTATAAGGTCGTTCTGGTATTTTCACTGTTTTACGACGATTTAACGCTCTTATAAGGTTTTTCTGGTATTTTCACGGTTTAACGACGATTTGACAAATTTGAAGGGTTTTTCAATGATTTTTAGTGTAATACGACGATTTAACACTTTTTAATGGTTTTTCTATATTTTACAGCGTTTTTAGACGATTTAACGCTTTTATAAGGTTGTTCTGGTATTTTCACTGTTTTACGACGATTTGACAAATTTTTAGGGTTTTTCAATGATTTTTAGTGTTATACGACGATTTAACATTTTTTAATGGGTTTTCTATATTTTCCAGCGTTTTTAGACGATTTAACGCTCTTATGAGGTTGTTCTGGTATTTTCACTGTTTGACGACGATTTGACAAAGTTTTAGGGTTTTTCAATGATTATTAGTGTAATACGACGATTTATCACTTTTTAATGGTTTTTCTATATTTTACAGCGTTTTAAGATGATTTAACGCTCTTATAAGGTTTTTCTGGTATTTTAACTGTTTTACGTCGATTTGACGCTCTTATAAGGTTTTTCTGGTATGTTCACTGTTTAACGACGACTTGACGCTCTTAAAGGTTTTTCTGGTATTTACACTGTTTTACGACGATTTAACGCTCTTATAAGGTTTTTCTGGTATTTTCACTGTTTTGCGACGATTTAACGCTCTTATAAGGTTTTTCTGGTATTTTCACTGTTTTACGACGATTTAACGCTCGTATAAGGTTTTTCTGGTATTTTCACTGTTTTTCGTCGATTTAACGCTCTTATAAGGTTTCTCTGGTATTTTCACTGTTTAACGACGATTTGACGCTCTTATAAGGTTTTTGTGGTATTTACACTGTTTAACGACGATTTGACGCTCTTCTAAGGTTTTTCTGGTATTTTCACTGTTTTACGACGATTAAACGCTCGTATAAGGTTTTTGTGGTATTTGAACTGTTTTACGATAATGTGACAAATTGTAAGAGTTTTTTAATGATTTTCAGTGAAATACGACGATCAAACATTTTTTAATGGTTTTTCTATATTTTACAGCGTTTTAAGATGATTTAACGCTCTTATAAGGTTTTTCTGGTATTTTAACTGTTTTACGTCGATTTGACGCTCTTATAAGGTTTTTCTGGTATGTTCACTGTTTAACGACGACTTGACGCTCTTATAAGGTTTTTCTATTATTTACACTGTTTTACGACGATTTAACGCTCTTATAAGGTTTTTCTGGTATTTTCACTGTTTTGCGACGATTTAACGCTCTTATAAGGTTTTTCTGGTATTTTCACTGTTTTACGACGATTTAACGCTCGTATAAGGTTTTTCTGGTATTTTCACTGTTTTTCGTCGATTTAACGCTCTTATAAGGTTTCTCTGGTATTTTCACTGTTTAACGACGATTTGACGCTCTTATAAGGTTTTTCTGGTATTTACACTGTTTAACGACGATTTGACGCTCTTCTAAGGTTTTTCTGGTATTTTCACTGTTTTACGACGATTAAACGCTCGTATAAGGTTTTTGTGGTATTTGAACTGTTTTACGATAATGTGACAAATTGTAAGAGTTTTTTAATGATTTTCAGTGAAATACGACGATCAAACACTTTTTAATGGTTTTTCTATATTTTACAGCGTTTGAGGACGATTTAACGCTCTTATAAGGTTTTTCTGGTATTTTCACTGTTTTACGACGATTTAACGCTCTTATAAGGTTTTTCCTGTATTTTCACTGTTTTACGACGATTCGACAAATTTTTAGGGTTTTTCAATGATTATTAGTGTAATACGACGATTTATCACTTTTTATTGGTTTTTCTATATTTTACAGCTTTTTAAGATGATTAAACGCTCTTATAAGGTTTTTCTGGTATTTTCACTGTTTTACGACGATTTAACGCTCTTATAAGGTTTTTCTGGTATTAACACTGTTTTACGACGATTTAACGCTCTTATAAGGTTTATCTGGTACTTTCACTGTTTTACGACGATTTGACAAATTTTTAGGGTTTTTCAATGATTATTAGTGTAATACGACGATTTATCACTTTTTAATGGTTTTTCTATATTTTACAGCGTTTTAAGATGATTTAACGCTCTTATAAGGTTTTTCTGGTATTTTAACTGTTTTTCGTCGATTTAACGCTCTTATAAGGTTTTTCTGGTATTTTCACTGTTTAACGACGACTTGACGCTCTTATAAGGTTTTTCTGGTATTTTCACTTTTTTACGACGATTTAACGCTCTTGTAAGGTTTTTCTGGTATTTTCACTGTTTTACGACGATTTAACGCTCTTATAAGGTTTATCTGGTATTTTCACTGTTTTACGACGATAAAACGCTCTTGTAAGGTTGATCTGGTATTTTCACTGTTTTACGACGGTTTGACAAATTTTAAGGGTTTTTAAATGATTTTTAGTGTGATACGACGATTTAACACTTTTTAATGATTTTTCTATATTTTACAGCGTTTTTAGACGATTTAACGCTCTTTTAAGGTTGTTCTGGTATTTTCACTGTTTTACGACGATTCGACAAATTTTGAGGGTTTTTCAATGATTATTAGTGTAATACGACGATTTATCACTTTTTAATGGTTTTTCTATATATTACAGCGTTTTAAGATGATTTAACGCTCTTATAAGGTTTTTCTGGTATTTTCGCTGTTTTACGACGGTTTGACATATTTTAAGGGTTTTTCAATGATTTTTAGTGTAATACGACGATTTAACACTTTTTAATGGTTTTTCTATATTTTAAAGCGTTTTTAGACGATTTAACGCTCTTATGAGGAAGTTCTGGTATTTTCACTGTTTTACGACGATTTGACAAATTTTTAGGGTTTTTCAATGATTATTAGTGTTATACGACGATTTATCACTTTTTAATGGTTTTTCTATATTTTAAAGCGTTTTTAGATGATTTTACGCTCTTTTAAGGTTTTTCTGGTATTTTAACTGTTTTACGTCGATTTAACGCTCTTATAAGGTTTTTCTGGTATTTACACTGTTTTACGACGATTTTACGCTCTTATAAGGTTTTTCTGGTATTTTCACTGTTTTACGACGATTTAACGCTCTTATAAGGTTTTTCTGATATTTTCATTGTTTTACGACGATAAAACGCTCTTGTAAGGTTGATCTGGTATTTTCACTGTTTTACGACGGTTTGACAAATTTTAAGGGTTTTTCAATGATTTTTAGTGTAATACGACGATTTAACACTTTTTAATGGTTTTTCTATATTTTACAGCGTTTTTAGACGATTAAACGCTCTTATGAGGTTGTTCTGGTATTTTCACTGTTTTACGACGATTTGACAAATTTTTAGGGTTTTTCAATGATTATTAGTGTAATACGACGATTTATCACTTTTTAATGGTTTTTCTATATTTTACAGCGTTTTTAGATGATTAAACGCTCTTTTAAGGTTTTTCTGGTATTTTCTCTGTTTTACGACGATTTAACGCTCGCATAAGGTTTTTCTGGTATTTTCACTGTTTTTCGACGATTTAACGCTCTTATAAGGTTTCTCTGGTATTTTCACTGTTTAACGACGATTTGACGCTCTTATAAGGTTTTTCTGGTATATACACTGTTTAACGACGATTTAACGCTCTTATAGGGTTTTTCTGGTATTTTCACTGTTTTACGACGATTTAACGCTCTTATAAGGTTTTTCTGGTATTTTCACTGTTTTACGACGATAAAACGCTCTTGTTAGGTTTATCTGAAATTTTCACTGTTTTACGACGGTTTGACAAATTTTAAGTGTTTTTCAATGATTTTTACTGTAATACGACGATTTAACACTTTTTAATGGTTTTTCTATATTTTACAGCGTTTTTAGACGATTTAACGCTCTTAAAAGTTTGTTCTGGTATTTTCACTGTTTTACGACGATTAAACGCTCTTATAAGGTTTTTCTGGTATGTTAACTGTTTTACGTCGATTAAACGCTCTTATAAGGTTTTTCTGGTATTTTCACTGTTTAACGACGACTTGACGCTCTTATAAGGTTTTTCTGGTATTTACACATTTTTACGACGATTTAACGCTCTTTTAAGGTTTTTCTGGTATTTTCACTGTTTTACGACGATTTAACGCTCTTTTAAGGTTTTTCTGGTATTTTCTCTGTTTTACGACGATTTAACGCTCGCATAAGGTTTTTCTGGTATTTTCACTGTTTTTCGACGATTTAACGCTCTTATAAGGTTTCTCTGGTATTTTCACTGTTTAACGACGATTTGACGCTCTTATAAGGTTTTTCTGGTATATACACTGTTTAACGACGATTTAACGCTCTTATAGGGTTTTTCTGGTATTTTCACTGTTTTACGACGATTTAACGCTCTTATAAGGTTTTTCTGGTATTTTCACTGTTTTACGACGATAAAACGCTCTTGTTAGGTTTATCTGAAATTTTCACTGTTTTACGACGGTTTGACAAATTTTAAGTGTTTTTCAATGATTTTTACTGTAATACGACGATTTAACACTTTTTAATGGTTTTTCTATATTTTACAGCGTTTATAGACGATTTAACGCTCTTAAAAGGTTGTTCTGGTATTTTCACTGTTTTACGACGATTAAACGCTCTTATAAGGTTTTTCTGGTATGTTAACTGTTTTACGTCGATTAAACGCTCTTATAAGGTTTTTCTGGTATTTTCACTGTTTTACGTCGATTTAACGCTCTTATAAGGTTTTTCTGGTATTTTCACTGTTTAACGACGACTTGACGCTCTTATAAGGTTTTTCTGGTATTTACACTGTTTTACGACGATTTAACGCTCTTTTAAGGTTTTTCTGGTATTTTCACTGTTTTACGACGATTTAACGCTCTTATAAGGTTTTTCTGGTATTTTCACTGTTTTACGACGATAAAACGCTCTTGTAAGGTTTATCTGAAATTTTCACTGTTTTACGACGGTTTGACAAATTTTAAGTGTTTTTCAATGATTTTTAGTGTAATACGACGATTTAACACTTTTTAATGGTTTTTCTATATTTTACAGCGTTTTTAGACGATTTAACGCTCTTATAAGGTCGTTCTGGTATTTTCACTGTTTTACGACGATTTAACGCTCTTATAAGGTTTTTCTGGTATTTTCACGGTTTAACGACGATTTGACAAATTTGAAGGGTTTTTCAATGATTTTTAGTGTAATACGACGATTTAACACTTTTTAATGGTTTTTCTATATTTTACAGCGTTTTTAGACGATTTAACGCTTTTATAAGGTTGTTCTGGTATTTTCACTGTTTTACGACGATTTGACAAATTTTTAGGGTTTTTCAATGATTTTTAGTGTAATACGACGATTTAACATTTTTTAATGGGTTTTCTATATTTTCCAGCGTTTTTAGACGATTTAACGCTCTTATGAGGTTGTTCTGGTATTTTCACTGTTTGACGACGATTTGACAAAGTTTTAGGGTTTTTCAATGATTATTAGTGTAATACGACGATTTATCACTTTTTAATGGTTTTTCTATATTTTACAGCGTTTTAAGATGATTTAACGCTCTTATAAGGTTTTTCTGGTATTTTAACTGTTTTACGTCGATTTGACGCTCTTATAAGGTTTTTCTGGTATGTTCACTGTTTAACGACGACTTGACGCTCTTAAAGGTTTTTCTGGTATTTACACTGTTTTACGACGATTTAACGCTCTTATAAGGTTTTTCTGGTATTTTCACTGTTTTGCGACGATTTAACGCTCTTATAAGGTTTTTCTGGTATTTTCACTGTTTTACGACGATTTAACGCTCGTATAAGGTTTTTCTGGTATTTTCACTGTTTTTCGTCGATTTAACGCTCTTATAAGGTTTCTCTGGTATTTTCACTGTTTAACGACGATTTGACGCTCTTATAAGGTTTTTGTGGTATTTACACTGTTTAACGACGATTTGACGCTCTTCTAAGGTTTTTCTGGTATTTTCACTGTTTTACGACGATTAAACGCTCGTATAAGGTTTTTGTGGTATTTGAACTGTTTTACGATAATGTGACAAATTGTAAGAGTTTTTAAATGATTTTCAGTGAAATACGACGATCAAACATTTTTTAATGGTTTTTCTATATTTTACAGCGTTTTAAGATGATTTAACGCTCTTATAAGGTTTTTCTGGTATTTTAACTGTTTTACGTCGATTTGACGCTCTTATAAGGTTTTTCTGGTATGTTCACTGTTTAACGACGACTTGACGCTCTTATAAGGTTTTTCTATTATTTACACTGTTTTACGACGATTTAACGCTCTTATAAGGTTTTTCTGGTATTTTCACTGTTTTGCGACGATTTAACGCTCTTATAAGGTTTTTCTGGTATTTTCACTGTTTTACGACGATTTAACGCTCGTATAAGGTTTTTCTGGTATTTTCACTGTTTTTCGTCGATTTAACGCTCTTATAAGGTTTCTCTGGTATTTTCACTGTTTAACGACGATTTGACGCTCTTATAAGGTTTTTCTGGTATTTACACTGTTTAACGACGATTTGACGCTCTTCTAAGGTTTTTCTGGTATTTTCACTGTTTTACGACGATTAAACGCTCGTATAAGGTTTTTGTGGTATTTGAACTGTTTTACGATAATGTGACAAATTGTAAGAGTTTTTTAATGATTTTCAGTGAAATACGACGATCAAACACTTTTTAATGGTTTTTCTATATTTTACAGCGTTTGAGGACGATTTAACGCTCTTATAAGGTTTTTCTGGTATTTTCACTGTTTTACGACGATTTAACGCTCTTATAAGGTTTTTCCTGTATTTTCACTGTTTTACGACGATTCGACAAATTTTTAGGGTTTTTCAATGATTATTAGTGTAATACGACGATTTATCACTTTTTATTGGTTTTTCTATATTTTACAGCTTTTTAAGATGATTTAACGCTCTTATAAGGTTTTTCTGGTATTTTCACTGTTTTACGACGATTTAACGCTCTTATAAGGTTTTTCTGGTATTAACACTGTTTTACGACGATTTAACGCTCTTATAAGGTTTATCTGGTACTTTCACTGTTTTACGACGATTTGACAAATTTTTAGGGTTTTTCAATGATTATTAGTGTAATACGACGATTTATCACTTTTTAATGGTTTTTCTATATTTTACAGCGTTTTAAGATGATTTAACGCTCTTATAAGGTTTTTCTGGTATTTTAACTGTTTTTCGTCGATTTAACGCTCTTATAAGGTTTTTCTGGTATTTTCACTGTTTAACGACGACTTGACGCTCTTATAAGGTTTTTCTGGTATTTTCACTTTTTTACGACGATTTAACGCTCTTGTAAGGTTTTTCTGGTATTTTCACTGTTTTACGACGATTTAACGCTCTTATAAGGTTTTTCTGGTATTTTCACTGTTTTACGACGATTTAACGCTCGCATAAGGTTTTTCTGGTATTTTCACTGTTTTTCGACGATTAAACGCTCTTCTATGGTTTTTCTGGTATTTTCACTGTTTTACGAAGATTAAACGCTCGTATAAGGTTTTTGTGGTATTTTCACTGTTTTACGATAATTTGACAAATTGTAAGAGTTTTTTAATGATTTTCAGTGAAATACGACGATCAAACACTTTTTAATGGTTTTTCTATATTTAACAGCGTTTGAGGACGATTTAACGCTCTTATAAGGTTTTTCTGGTATTTTCACTGTTTTACGACGATTTAACGCTCTTATAAGGTTTTTCTGGTATTTTCACTGTTTTACGACGATTTAACGCTCGTATAAGGTTTTTCTGGCATTTTCACTGTTTTACGACGAATTGACAATTTTTCAGGGTTTTTCAATGATTTTTAGTGTAATACGACGATTTAACACTTTTTAATGGTTTTTCTATATTTTACAGTGTTTTAAGACGATTTAACGATCTTATAAGGTTTTTCTGGTATTTTCACTGTTTTACGACGATTTGACAAATTTTTAGGGTTTTTCAATGATTATTAGTGCAATACGACGATTTATCACTTTTTAATGGTTTTTCTATATTTTACAGCGTTTTAAGATGATTTAACGCTCTTATAAGGTTTTTCTGGTATTTTAATTGTTTTACGTCGATTTAACGCTCTTATAAGGTTTTTCTGGTATTTTCACTGTTAAACGACGACTTGACGCTCTTATAAGGTTTTTCTGGTATTTACACTGTTTAACGACGATTTAACGCTCTTCTAAGGTTTTTCTGGTATTTACACTGTTTAACGACGATTTAACGCTCTTCTAAGGTTTTTCTGGTATTTTCACTGTTTTACGACGATAAAACGCTCTTATAAGGTTTTTCTGGTATTTTCACTGTTTTACGACGATTTAACGCTCTTTTAAGGTTTTTCTGGTATTTTCACTGTTTTACGACGATTTAACGCTCTTATAAGGTTTTTCTGGTATTTTCACTGTTTTACGACGATTTAACGCTCTTATAAGGTTTTTCTGGTATTTTCACTGTTTTACGACGATAAAACGCTCTTGTTAGGTTGATCTGGTATTTTCATTGTTTTACGACGGTTTGACAAATTTTAAGGGTTTTTCAATGATTTTTAGTGTAATACGACGATTTAACATTTTTTAATGGGTTTTCTATATTTTCCAGCGTTTTTAGACGATTTAACGCTCTTATGAGGTTGTTCTGGTATTTTCACTGTTTGACGACGATTTGACAAAGTTTTAGGGTTTTTCAATGATTCTTAGTGTAATACGACGATTTATCACTTTTTAATGGTTTTTCTATATTTTACAGCGTTTTAAGATGATTTAACGCTCTTATAAGGTTTTTCTGGTATTTTAACTGTTTTACGTCGATTTGACGCTCTTATAAGGTTTTTCTGGTATGTTCACTGTTTAACGACGACTTGACGCTCTTAAAGGTTTTTCTGGTATTTACACTGTTTTACGACGATTTAACGCTCTTTTAAGGTTTTTCTGGTATTTTCACTGTTTTGCGACGATTTAACGCTCTTATAAGGTTTTTCTGGTATTTTCACTGTTTTACGACGATTTAACGCTCGTATAAGGTTTTTCTGGTATTTTCACTGTTTTTCGTCGATTTAACGCTCTTATAAGGTTTCTCTGGTATTTTCACTGTTTAACGACGATTTGACGCTCTTATAAGGTTTTTGTGGTATTTACACTGTTTAACGACGATTTGACGCTCTTCTAAGGTTTTTCTGGTATTTTCACTGTTTTACGACGATTAAACGCTCGTATAAGGTTTTTGTGGTATTTGAACTGTTTTACGATAATGTGACAAATTGTAAGAGTTTTTTAATGATTTTCAGTGAAATACGACGATCAAACACTTTTTAATGGTTTTTCTATATTTTACAGCGTTTGAGGACGATTTAACGCTCTTATAAGGTTTTTCTGGTATTTTCACTGTTTTACGACGATTTAACGCTCTTATAAGGTTTTTCCTGTATTTTCACTGTTTTACGACGATTCGACAAATTTTTAGGGTTTTTCAATGATTATTAGTGTAATACGACGATTTATCACTTTTTATTGGTTTTTCTATATTTTACAGCTTTTTAAGATGATTTAACGCTCTTATAAGGTTTTTCTGGTATTTTCACTGTTTTACGACGATTTAACGCTCTTATAAGGTTTTTCTGGTATTAACACTGTTTTACGACGATTTAACGCTCTTATAAGGTTTTTCTGGTATTTTCACTGTTTTACGACGATTTAACGCTCTTTTAAGGTTTTTCTGGTATTTTCACTGTTTTACGACGATTTGACAAATTTTTAGGGTTTTTCAATGATTTTTAGTGTAATACGACGATTTAACATTTTTTAATGGGTTTTCTATATTTTCCAGCGTTTTTAGACGATTTAACGCTCTTATGAGGTTGTTCTGGTATTTTTACTGTTTGACGACGATTTGACAAAGTTTTAGGGTTTTTCAATGATTCTTAGTGTAATACGACGATTTATCACTTTTTAATGGTTTTTCTATATTTTACAGCGTTTTAAGATGATTTAACGCTCTTATAAGGTTTTTCTGGTATTTTAACTGTTTTACGTCGATTTGACGCTCTTATAAGGTTTTTCTGGTATGTTCACTGTTTAACGACGAATTGACGCTCTTAAAGGTTTTTCTGGTATTTACACTGTTTTACGACGATTTAACGCTCTTTTAAGGTTTTTCTGGTATTTTCACTGTTTTGCGACGATTTAACGCTCTTATAAGGTTTTTCTGGTATTTTCACTGTTTTACGACGATTTAACGCTCGTATAAGGTTTTTCTGGTATTTTCACTGTTTTTCGTCGATTTAACGCTCTTATAAGGTTTCTCTGGTATTTTCACTGTTTAACGACGATTTGACGCTCTTATAAGGTTTTTGTGGTATTTACACTGTTTAACGACGATTTGACGCTCTTCTAAGGTTTTTCTGGTATTTTCACTGTTTTACGACGATTAAACGCTCGTATAAGGTTTTTGTGGTATTTGAACTGTTTTACGATAATGTGACAAATTGTAAGAGTTTTTTAATGATTTTCGGTGAAATACGACGATCAAACATTTTTTAATGGTTTTTCTATATTTTACAGCGTTTTAAGATGATTTAACGCTCTTATAAGGTTTTTCTGGTATTTTAACTGTTTTACGTCGATTTGACGCTCTTATAAGGTTTTTCTGGTATGTTCACTGTTTAACGACGACTTGACGCTCTTATAAGGTTTTTCTGGTATTTACACTGTTTTACGACGATTTAACGCTCTTATAAGGTTTTTCTGGTATTTTCACTGTTTTGCGACGATTTAACGCTCTTATAAGGTTTTTCTGGTATTTTCACTGTTTTACGACGATTTAACGCTCGTATAAGGTTTTTCTGGTATTTTCACTGTTTTTCGTCGATTTAACGCTCTTATAAGGTTTCTCTGGTATTTTCACTGTTTAACGACGATTTGACGCTCTTATAAGGTTTTTCTGGTATTTACACTGTTTAACGACGATTTGACGCTCTTCTAAGGTTTTTCTGGTATTTTCACTGTTTTACGACGATTTAACGCTCGTATAAGGTTTTTGTGGTATTTGAACTGTTTTACGATAATGTGACAAATTGTAAGAGTTTTTTAATGATTTTCAGTGAAATACGACGATCAAACACTTTTTAATGGTTTTTCTATATTTTACAGCGTTTGAGGACGATTTAACGCTCTTATAAGGTTTTTCTGGTATTTTCACTGTTTTACGACGATTTAACGCTCTTATAAGGTTTTTCCTGTATTTTCACTGTTTTACGACGATTCGACAAATTTTTAGGGTTTTTCAATGATTATTAGTGTAATACGACGATTTATCACTTTTTATTGGTTTTTCTATATTTTACAGCTTTTTAAGATGATTTAACGCTCTTATAAGGTTTTTCTGGTATTTTCACTGTTTTACGACGATTTAACGCTCTTATAAGGTTTTTCTGGTATTAACACTGTTTTACGACGATTTAACGCTCTTATAAGGTTTTTCTGGTATTTTAACTGTTTTACGTCGATTTAACGCTCTTATAAGGTTTTTCTGGTATTTTCACTGTTTAACGACGACTTGACGCTCTTATAAGGTTTTTCTGGTATTTTCACTGTTTTACGACGATTTAACGCTCGTATAAGGTTTTTCTGGTATTTTCACTGTTTTTCGTCGATTTAACGCTCTTATAAGGTTTCTCTGGTATTTTCACTGTTTAACGACGATTTGACGCTCTTATAAGGTTTTTCTGGTATTTACACTGTTTAACGACGATTTGACGCTCTTCTAAGGTTTTTCTGGTATTTTCACTGTTTTACGACGATTAAACGCTCGTATAAGGTTTTTGTGGTATTTGAACTGTTTTACGATAATGTGACAAATTGTAAGAGTTTTTTAATGATTTTCAGTGAAATACGACGATCAAACACTTTTTAATGGTTTTTCTATATTTTACAGCGTTTGAGGACGATTTAACGCTCTTATAAGGTTTTTCTGGTATTTTCACTGTTTTACGACGATTTAACGCTCTTATAAGGTTTTTCCTGTATTTTCACTGTTTTACGACGATTCGACAAATTTTTAGGGTTTTTCAATGATTATTAGTGTAATACGACGATTTATCACTTTTTATTGGTTTTTCTATATTTTACAGCTTTTTAAGATGATTTAACGCTCTTATAAGGTTTTTCTGGTATTTTCACTGTTTTACGACGATTTAACGCTCTTATAAGGTTTTTCTGGTATTAACACTGTTTTACGACGATTTAACGCTCTTATAAGGTTTATCTGGTACTTTCACTGTTTTACGACGATTTGACAAATTTTTAGGGTTTTTCAATGATTATTAGTGTAATACGACGATTTATCACTTTTTAATGGTTTTTCTATATTTTACAGCGTTTTAAGATGATTTAATGCTCTTATAAGGTTTTTCTGGTATTTTAACTGTTTTTCGTCGATTTAACGCTCTTATAAGGTTTTTCTGGTATTTTCACTGTTTAACGACGACTTGACGCTCTTATAAGGTTTTTCTGGTATTTTCACTTTTTTACGACGATTTAACGCTCTTGTAAGGTTTTTCTGGTATTTTCACTGTTTTACGACGATTTAACGCTCTTATAAGGTTTTTCTGGTATTTTCACTGTTTTACGACGATTTAACGCTCGCATAAGGTTTTTCTGGTATTTTCACTGTTTTTCGACGATTAAACGCTCTTCTAAGGTTTTTCTGGTATTTTCACTGTTTTACGAAGATTAAACGCTCGTATAAGGTTTTTGTGGTATTTTCACTGTTTTACGATAATTTGACAAATTGTAAGAGTTTTTTAATGATTTTCAGTGAAATACGACGATCAAACACTTTTTAATGGTTTTTCTATATTTAACAGCGTTTGAGGACGATTTAACGCTCTTATAAGGTTTTTCTGGTATTTTCACTGTTTTACGACGATTTAACGCTCTTATAAGGTTTTTCTGGTATTTTCACTGTTTTACGACGATTTAACGCTCGTATAAGGTTTTTCTGGCATTTTCACTGTTTTACGACGAATTGACAATTTTTCAGGGTTTTTCAATGATTTTTAGTGTAATACGACGATTTAACACTTTTTAATGGTTTTTCTATATTTTACAGTGTTTTAAGACGATTTAACGATCTTATAAGGTTTTTCTGGTATTTTCACTGTTTTACGACGATTTGACAAATTTTTAGGGTTTTTCAATGAATATTAGTGCAATACGACGATTTATCACTTTTTAATGGTTTTTCTATATTTTACAGTGTTTTAAGATGATTTAACGCTCTTATAAGGTTTTTCTGGTATTTTAATTGTTTTACGTCGATTTAACGCTCTTATAAGGTTTTTCTGGTATTTTCACTGTTAAACGACGACTTGACGCTCTTATAAGGTTTTTTCTGGTATTTACACTGTTTAACGACGATTTAACGCTCTTCTAAGGTTTTTCTGGTATTTACACTGTTTAACGACGATTTAACGCTCTTCTAAGGTTTTTCTGGTATTTTCACTGTTTTACGACGATAAAACGCTCTTATAAGGTTTTTCTGGTATTTTCACTGTTTTACGACGATTTAACGCTCTTTTAAGGTTTTTCTGGTATTTTCACTGTTTTACGACGATTTAACGTTCTTATAAGGTTTTTCTGGTATTTTCACTGTTTTACGACGATTTAACGCTCTTAAAAGGTTTTTCTGGTATTTTCACTGTTTTACGACGATAAAACGCTCTTGTTAGGTTGATCTGGTATTTTCATTGTTTTACGACGGTTTGACAAATTTTAAGGGTTTTTCAATGATTTTTAGTGTAATACGACGATTTAACACTTTTTAATGGTTTTTCTATATTTTACAGCGTTTTTAGACGATTTAACGCTCTTATGAGGTTGTTCTGGTATTTTCACTGTTTTACGACGATTTGACAAATTTTTAGGGTTTTTCAATGATTATTAGTGTAATACGACGATTTATCACTTTTTAATGGTTTTTCTATATTTTACAGCGTCTTTTGATGATTTAACGCAATTATAAGGTTTTTCTGGTATTTTAACTGTTTTACGTCGATTTAACGCTCTTATAAGGTTTTTCTGGTATTTTCACTGTTTAACGACGACTTGACGCTCTTATAAGGTTTTTCTGGTATTTACACTGTTTTACGACGATTTAACGCTCTTGTAAGGTTTTTCTGGTATTTTCACTGTTTTACGACGATTTAACGCTCTTTTAAGGTTTTTCTGGTATTTTCACTGTTTTACGACGATTTAACGCTCGCATAAGGTTTTTCTGGTATTTTCACTGTTTTTCGACGATTTAACGCTCTTATAAGGTTTTTCTGGTATTTTAACTGTTTTACGTCGATTTAACGCTCTTATAAGGTTTTTCTGGTATTTTCACTGTTTAACGACGATTTGACGCTCTTATAAGGTTTTTCTGGTATATACACTGTTTAACGACGATTTAATGCTCTTATAGGGTTTTTCTGGTATTTTCACTGTTTTACGACGATTTAACGCTCTTATAAGGTTTTTCTGGTATTTTCACTGTTTTACGACGATAAAACGCTCTTGTTAGGTTTATCTGAAATTTTCACTGTTTTACGACGGTTTGACAAATTTTAAGTGTTTTTCAATGATTTTTACTGTAATACGACGATTTAACACTTTTTATTGGTTTTTCTATATTTTACAGCGTTTTTAGACGATTTAACGCTCTTATAAGGTTGTTCTGGTATGTTCACTGTTTTACGACGATTAAACGCTCTTATAAGGTTTTTCTGGTATCTTAACTGTTTTAAGTCGATTAAACGCTCTTATAAGGTTTTTCTGGTATTTTCACTGTTTTAAGTCGATTTAACGCTCTTATAAGGTTTTTCTGGTATTTTCACTGTTTAACGACGACTTGACGCTCTTATAAGGTTTTTCTGGTATTTACACTGTTTTACGACGATTTAACGCTCTTGTAAGGTTTTTCTGGTATTTTCACTGTTTTACGACGATTTAACGCTCTTTTAAGGTTTTTCTGGTATTTTCACTGTTTTACGACGATTTAACGCTCTTATAAGGTTTTTCTGGTATTTTCACTGTTTAACGACGACTTGACGCTCTTATAAGGTTTTTCTGGTATTTACACTGTTTTACGACGATTTTACGCTCTTATAAGGTTTTTCTGGTATTTTCACTGTTTTACGACGATTTAACGCTCTTATAAGGTTTTTCTGGTATTTTCACTGTTTTACGACGATAAAACGCTCTTGTAAGGTTGATCTGGTATTTTCACTGTTTTACGACGGTTTGACAAATTTTAAGGGTTTTTAAATGATTTTTAGTGTAATACGACGATTTAACACTTTTTAATGATTTTTCTATATTTTACAGCGTTTTTAGACGATTTAACGCTCTTTTAAGGTTGTTCTGGAATTTTCACTGTTTGACGACGATTTGACAAATTTTTAGGGTTTTTCAATGATTATTAGTGTAATACGACGATTTATCACTTTTTAATGGTTTTTCTATATATTACAGCGTTTTAAGATGATTTAACGCTCTTATAAGGTTTTTCTGGTATTTTCACTGTTTTACGACGGTTTGACAAATTTTGAGGGTTTTTCAATGATTTTTAGTGTAATACGACGATTTTACACTTTTTAATGGTTTTTCTATATTTTAAAGCGTTTTTAGACGATTTAACGCTCTTATGAGGTTGTTCTGGTATTTTCACTGTTTTACGACGATTTGACAAATTTTTAGGGTTTTTCAATGATTATTAGTGTAATACGACGATTTATCACTTTTTAATGGTTTTTCTATATTTTACAGCGATTTTGATGATTTAACGCTCTTATAAGGTTTTTCTGGTATTTTAACTGTTTTTCGTCGATTTAACGCTCTTATAAGGTTTTTCTGGTATTTACACTGTTTTACGACGATTTTACGCTCTTTTAAGGTTTTTCTGGTATTTTCACTGTTTTACGACGATTTAACGCTCTTATAAGGTTTTTCTGGTATTTTCATTGTTTTACGACGATAAAACGCTCTTGTAAGGTTGATCTGGTATTTTCACTGTTTTACGACGGTTTGACAAATTTTAAGGGTTTTTCAATGATTTTTAGTGTAATACGACGATTAAACACTTTTTAATGGTTTTTCTATATTTTACAGTTTTTTAAGACGATTTAACGATCTTATAAGGTTTTTCTGGTATTTTCACTGTTTTACGACGATTTGACAAATTTTTAGGGTTTTTCAATGATAATTAGTGCAATACGACGATTTATCACTTTTTAATGGTTTTTCTATATTTTACAGCGTTTTAAGATGATTTAACGCTCTTATAAGGTTTTTCTGGTATTTTAACTGTTTTACGTCGATTTAACGCTCTTATAAGGTTTTTCTGGTATTTTCACTGTTAAACGACGACTTGACGCTCTTATAAGGTTTTTCTGGTATTTACACTGTTAAACGACGATTTAACACTCTTCTCAGGTTTTTCTGGTATTAACACTGTTTAACGACGATTTAACGCTCTTCTAAGGTTTTTCTGGTATTTTCACTGTTTTACGACGATAAAACGCTCTTATAAGGTTTTTCTGGTATTTTCACACTTTTACGACGATTTAACGCTCTTTTAAGGTTTTTCTGGTATTTTCACTGTTTTACGACGATTTAACGCTCTTATAAGGTTTTCTGGTATTTTCACTGTTTAACTATGACTTGACGCTCTTATAAGGTTTTTCTGGTATTTACACTGTTTTACGACGATTTAACGCTCTTATTAGGTTTTTCTGGTATTTTCACTGTTTTACGACGATTTAACGCTCTTATAAGGTTTTTCTAGTATTTTCACTGTTTAACGACGACTTGACGCTCTTATAAGGTTTTTCTGGTATTTACACTGTTTTACGACGATTTTACGCTCTTATAAGGTTTTTCTGGTATTTTCACTGTTTTACGACGATTTAACGCTCTTATAAGGTTTTTCTGGTATTTTCACTGTTTTACGACGATTTGACAAATTTTTAGGGTTTTTCAATGATTATTAGTGCAATACGACGATTTATCACTTTTTAATGGTTTTTCTATATTTTACAGCGTTTTAAGATGATTTAACGCTCTTATAAGGTTTTTCTGGTATTTTAACTGTTTTACGTCGATTTAACGCTCTTATAAGGTTTTTCTGGTATTTTCACTGTTAAACGACGACTTGACGCTCTTATAAGGTTTTTCTGGTATGTACACTGTTTAACGACGATTTAACGCTCTTCTCAGGTTTTTCTGGTATTTACACTGTTTAACGACGATTTAACGCTCTTCTAAGGTTTTTCTGGTATTTTCACTGTTTTACGACGATAAAACGCTCTTATAAGGTTTTTCTGGTATTTTCACACTTTTACGACGATTTAACGCTCTTTGAAGGTTTTTCTGGTATTTTCACTGTTTTACGACGATTTAACGCTCTTATAAGGTTTTTCTGGTATTTTCACTGTTTAACTACGACTTGACGCTCTTATAAGGTTTTTCTGGTATTTACACTGTTTAACGACGATTTAACGCTCTTATTAGGTTTTTCTGGTATTTTCACTGTTTTACGACGATTGAACGCTCTTATAAGGTTTTTCTAGTATTTTCACTGTTTAACGACGACTTGACGCTCTTATAAGGTTTTTCTGGTATTTACACTGTTTTACGACGATTTTACGCTCTTATAAGGTTTTTCTGGTATTTTCACTGTTTTACGACGATTTAACGCTCTTATAAGGTTTTTCTGGTATTTTCACTGTTTTACGACGATAAAACGCTCTTGTAAGGTTGATCTGGTATTTTCACTATTTTACGACGGTTTGACAAATTTTAAGTGTTTTTCAATGATTTTTAGTGTAATACGACGATTTAACACTTTTTAATGGTTTTTCTATATTTTACAGCGTTTTTAGACGATTTAACGCTCTTATAAGGTTGTTCTGGTATTTTCACTGTTTTACGACGATTTAACGCTCTTATAAGGTTTTTCTGGTATTTTCACGGTTTAACGACGATTTAACAAATTTGAAGGGTTTTTCAATGATTTTTAGTGTAATACGACGATTTAACACTTTTTAATGGTTTTTCTATATTTTACAGCGTTTTTAGACGATTTAACGCTTTTATAAGGTTGTTCTGGTATTTTCACTGTTTTACGACGATTTGACAAATTTTTAGGGGTTTTCAATGATTTTTAGTGTAATACGACGATTTAACATTTTTTAATGGTTTTTCTATATTTTCCAGCGTTTTTAGACGATTTAACGCTCTTATGAGGTTGTTCTGGTATTTTCACTGTTTGACGACGATTTGACAAAGTTTTAGGGTTTTTCAATGATTATTAGTGTAATACGACGATTTATCACTTTTTAATGGTTTTTCTATATTTTACAGCGTTTTAAGATGATTTAACGCTCTTATAAGGTTTTTCTGGTATTTTAACTGTTTTACGTCGATTTGACGCTCTTATAAGGTTTTTCTGGTATGTTCACTGTTTAACGACGACTTGACGCTCTTAAAGGTTTTTCTGGTATTTACACTGTTTTACGACGATTTAACGCTCTTATAAGGTTTTTCTGGTATTTTCACTGTTTTGCGACGATTTAACGCTCTTATAAGGTTTTTCTGGTATTTTCACTGTTTTACGACGATTTAACGCTCGTATAAGGTTTTTCTGGTATTTTCACTGTTTTTCGTCGATTTAACGCTCTTATAAGGTTTCTCTGGTATTTTCACTGTTTAACGACGATTTGACGCTCTTATAAGGTTTTTCTGGTATTTACACTGTTTAACGACGATTTGACGCTCTTATAAGGTTTTTCTGGTATTTTCACTGTTTTACGACGATTAAACGCTCGTATAAGGTTTTTGTGGTATTTGAACTGTTTTACGATAATGTGACAAATTGTAAGAGTTTTTTAATGATTTTCAGTGAAATACGACGATCAAACATTTTTTAATGGTTTTTCTATATTTTACAGCGTTTTAAGATGATTTAACGCTCTTATAAGGTTTTTCTGGTATTTTAACTGTTTTACGTCGATTTGACGCTCTTATAAGGTTTTTCTGGTATGTTCACTGTTTAACGACGACTTGACGCTCTTATAAGGTTTTTCTGGTATTTACACTGTTTTACGACGATTTAACGCTCTTATAAGGTTTTTCTGGTATTTTCACTGTTTTGCGACGATTTAACGCTCTTATAAGGTTTTTCTGGTATTTTCACTGTTTTACGACGATTTAACGCTCGTATAAGGTTTTTCTGGTATTTTCACTGTTTTTCGTCGATTTTACGCTCTTATAAGGTTTCTCTGGTATTTTCACTATTTAACGACGATTTGACGCTCTTATAAGGTTTTTCTGGTATTTACACTGTTTAACGACGATTTGACGCTCTTCTAAGGTTTTTCTGGTATTTTCACTGTTTTACGACGATTAAACGCTCGTATAAGGTTTTTGTGGTATTTGAACTGTTTTACGATAATGTGACAAATTGTAAGAGTTTTTTAATGATTTTCAGTGAAATACGACGATCAAACACTTTTTAATGGTTTTTCTATATTTTACAGCGTTTGAGGACGATTTAACGCTCTTATAAGGTTTTTCTGGTATTTTCACTGTTTTACGACGATTTAACGCTCTTATAAGGTTTTTCCTGTATTTTCACTGTTTTACGACGATTCGACAAATTTTTAGGGTTTTTCAATGATTATTAGTGTAATACGACGATTTATCACTTTTTATTGGTTTTTCTATATTTTACAGCTTTTTAAGATGATTTAACGCTCTTATAAGGTTTTTCTGGTATTTTCACTGTTTTACGACGATTTAACGCTCTTATAAGGTTTTTCTGGTATTAACACTGTTTTACGACGATTTAACGCTCTTATAAGGTTTATCTGGTACTTTCACTGTTTTACGACGATTTGACAAATTTTTAGGGTTTTTCAATGATTATTAGTGTAATACGACGATTTATCACTTTTTAATGGTTTTTCTATATTTTACAGCTTTTTAAGATGATTTAACGCTCTTATAAGGTTTTTCTGGTATTTTAACTGTTTTACGTCGATTTGACGCTCTTATAAGGTTTTTCTGGTATGTTCACTGTTTAACGACGACTTGACGCTCTTAAAGGTTTTTCTGGTATTTACACTGTTTTACGACGATTTAACGCTCTTATAAGGTTTTTCTGGTATTTTCACTGTTTTGCGACGATTTAACGCTCTTATAAGGTTTTTCTGGTATTTTCACTGTTTTACGACGATTTAACGCTCGTATAAGGTTTTTCTGGTATTTTAACTGTTTTTCGTCGATTTAACGCTCTTATAAGGTTTTTCTGGTATTTTCACTGTTTAACGACGACTTGACGCTCTTATAAGGTTTTTCTGGTATTTTCACTTTTTTACGACGATTTAACGCTCTTGTAAGGTTTTTCTGGTATTTTCACTGTTTTACGACGATTTAACGCTCGCATAAGGTTTTTCTGGTATTTTCACTGTTTTTCGACGATTAAACGCTCTTCTAAGGTTTTTCTGGTATTTTCACTGTTTTACGAAGATTAAACGCTCGTATAAGGTTTTTGTGGTATTTTCACTGTTTTACGATAATTTGACAAATTGTAAGAGTTTTTTAATGATTTTCAGTGAAATACGACGATCAAACACTTTTTAATGGTTTTTCTATATTTAACAGCGTTTGAGGACGATTTAACGCTCTTATAAGGTTTTTCTGGTATTTTCACTGTTTTACGACGATTTAACGCTCTTATAAGGTTTTTCTGGTATTTTCACTGTTTTACGACGATTTAACGCTCGTATAAGGTTTTTCTGGTATTTTCACTGTTTTTCGTCGATTTAACGCTCTTATAAGGTTTCTCTGGTATTTTCACTGTTTAACGACGATTTGACGCTCTTATAAGGTTTTTCTGGTATTTACACTGTTTAACGACGATTTGACGCTCTTCTAAGGTTTTTCTGGTATTTTCATTGTTTTACGACGATTAAACGCTCGTATAAGGTTTTTGTGGTATTTGAACTGTTTTACGATAATGTGACAAATTGTAAGAGTTTTTTAATGATTTTCAGTGAAATACGACGATCAAACACTTTTTAATGGTTTTTCTATATTTTACAGCGTTTGAGGACGATTTAACGCTCTTATAAGGTTTTTCTGGTATTTTCACTGTTTTACGACGATTTAACGCTCTTATAAGGTTTTTCCTGTATTTTCACTGTTTTACGACGATTCGACAAATTTTTAGGGTTTTTCAATGATTATTAGTGTAATACGACGATTTATCACTTTTTATTGGTTTTTCTATATTTTACAGCTTTTTAAGATGATTTAACGCTCTTATAAGGTTTTTCTGGTATTTTCACTGTTTTACGACGATTTAACGCTCTTATAAGGTTTTTCTGGTATTAACACTGTTTTACGACGATTTAACGCTCTTATAAGGTTTATCTGGTACTTTCACTGTTTTACGACGATTTGACAAATTTTTAGGGTTTTTCAATGATTATTAGTGTAATACGACGATTTATCACTTTTTAATGATTTTTCTATATTTTACAGCGTTTTAAGATGATTTAACGCTCTCATAAGGTTTTTCTGGTATTTTAACTGTTTTTCGTCGATTTAACGCTCTTATAAGGTTTTTCTGGTATTTTCACTGTTTAACGACGACTTGACGCTCTTATAAGGTTTTTCTGGTATTTTCACTTTTTTACGACGAATTAACGCTCTTGTAAGGTTTTTCTGGTATTTTCACTGTTTTACGACGATTTAACGCTCGCATAAGGTTTTTCTGGTATTTTCACTGTTTTTCGACGATTAAACGCTCTTCTAAGGTTTTTCTGGTATTTTCACTGTTTTACGAAGATTAAACGCTCGTATAAGGTTTTTGTGGTATTTTCACTGTTTTACGATAATTTGACAAATTGTAAGAGTTTTTTAATGATTTTCAGTGAAATACGACGATCAAACACTTTTTATTGGTTTTTCTATATTTAACAGCGTTTGAGGACGATTTAACGCTCTTATAAGGTTTTTCTGGTATTTTCACTTTTTTACGACGATTTAACGCTCTTATAAGGTTTTTCTGGTATTTTCACTGTTTTACGACGATTTAACGCTCGTATAAGGTTTTTCTGGCATTTTCACTGTTTTACGACGATTTGACAATTTTTCAGGGTTTTTCAATGATTTTTAGTGTAATACGACGATTCAACACTTTTTAATGGTTTTTCTATATTTTACAGTGTTTTAAGACGATTTAACGATCTTATAAGGTTGTTCTGGTATTTTCACTGTTTTACGACGATTTGACAATTTTTCAGGGTTTTTCAATGATTTTTAGTGTAATACGACGATTTAACACTTTTTAATGGTTTTTCTATATTTTACAGCGTTTTTAGACAATTTAACGCTTTTATAAGGTTGTTCTGGTATTTTCACTGTTTTACGACGATTTGACAAATTTTTAGGGTTTTTCAATGATTTCTAGTGTAATACGACGATTTAACATTTTTTAATGGTTTTTCTATATTTTCCAGCGTTTTTAGACGATTTAACGCTCTTATGAGGTTGTTCTGGTATTTTCACTGTTTGACGACGATTTGACAAAGTTTTAGGGTTTTTCAATGATTATTAGTGTAATACGACGATTTATCACTTTTTAATGGTTTTTCTATATTTTACAGCGTTTTAAGATGATTTAACGCTCTTATAAGGTTTTTCTGGTATTTTAACTGTTTTACGTCGATTTGACGCTCTTATAAGGTTTTTCTGGTATGTTCACTGTTTAACGACGACTTGACGCTCTTAAAGGTTTTTCTGGTATTTACACTGTTTTACGACGATTTAACGCTCTTATAAGGTTTTTCTGGTATTTTCACTGTTTTGCGACGATTTAACGCTCTTATAAGGTTTTTCTGGTATTTTCACTGTTTTACGACGATTTAACGCTCGTATAAGGTTTTTCTGGTATTTTCACTGTTTTTCGTCGATTTAACGCTCTTATAAGGTTTCTCTGGTATTTTCACTGTTTAACGACGATTTGACGCTCTTATAAGGTTTTTCTGGTATTTACACTGTTTAACGACGATTTGACGCTCTTCTAAGGTTTTTCTGGTATTTTCACTGTTTTACGACGATTAAACGCTCGTATAAGGTTTTTGTGGTATTTGAACTGTTTTACGATAATGTGACAAATTGTAAGAGTTTTTTAATGATTTTCAGTGAAATACGACGATCAAACACTTTTTAATGGTTTTTCTATATTTTACAGCGTTTGAGGACGATTTAACGCTCTTATAAGGTTTTTCTGGTATTTTCACTGTTTTACGACGATTTAACGCTCTTATAAGGTTTTTCCTGTATTTTCACTGTTTTACGACGATTCGACAAATTTTCAGGGTTTTTCAATGATTATTAGTGTAATACGACGATTTATCACTTTTTATTGGTTTTTCTATATTTTACAGCTTTTTAAGATGATTTAACGCTCTTATAAGGTTTTTCTGGTATTTTCACTGTTTTACGACGATTTAACGCTCTTATAAGGTTTTTCTGGTATTAACACTGTTTTACGACGATTTAACGCTCTTATAAGGTTTATCTGGTACTTTCACTGTTTTACGACGATTTGACAAATTTTTAGGGTTTTTCAATGATTATTAGTGTAATACGACGATTTATCACTTTTTAATGGTTTTTCTATATTTTACAGCGTTTTAAGATGATTTAACGCTCTTATAAGGTTTTTCTGGTATTTTAACTGTTTTACGTCGATTTGACGCTCTTATAAGGTTTTTCTGGTATGTTCACTGTTTAACGACGACTTGACGCTCTTATAAGGTTTTTCTGGTATTTACACTGTTTTACGACGATTTAACGCTCTTATAAGGTTTTTCTGGTATTTTCACTGTTTTGCGACGATTTAACGCTCTTATAAGGTTTTTCTGGTATTTTCACTGTTTTACGACGATTTAACGCTCGTATAAGGTTTTTCTGGTATTTTCACTGTTTTTCGTCGATTTAACGCTCTTATAAGGTTTCTCTGGTATTTTCACTGTTTAACGACGATTTGACGCTCTTATAAGGTTTTTCTGGTATTTACACTGTTTAACGACGATTTGACGCTCTTCTAAGGTTTTTCTGGTATTTTCACTGTTTTACGACGATTAAACGCTCGTATAAGGTTTTTGTGGTATTTGAACTGTTTTACGATAATGTGACAAATTGTAAGAGTTTTTTAATGATTTTCAGTGAAATACGACGATCAAACACTTTTTAATGGTTTTTCTATATTTTACAGCGTTTGAGGACGATTTAACGCTCTTATAAGGTTTTTCTGGTATTTTCACTGTTTTACGACGATTTAACGCTCTTATAAGGTTTTTCTGGTATTTTCACTGTTTTACGACGATTTAACGCTCGTATAAGGTTTTTCTGGCATTTTCACTGTTTTACGACGATTTGACAATTTTTCAGGGTTTTTCAATGATTTTTAGTGTAATACGACGATTTAACACTTTTTAATGGTTTTTCTATATTTTACAGTGTTTTAAGACGATTTAACGATCTTATAAGGTTTTTCTGGTATTTTCACTGTTTTACGACGATTTGACAAATTTTTAGGGTTTTTCAATGATTATTAGTGCAATACGACGATTTATCACTTTTTAATGGTTTTTCTATATTTTACAGCGTTTTAAGATGATTTAACGCTCTTATAAGGTTTTTCTGGTATTTTCACTGTTTTACGACGATTTAACGCTCTTATAAGGTTTTTCCTGTATTTTCGCTGTTTTACGACGATTTAACCCTCGTATAAGGTTTTTCTGGCATTTTCACTGTTTTACGACGATTTGACAATTATTTAGGGTTTTTCAATGATTTTTAGTGTAATACGACGATTTAACACATTTTAATGGTTTTTCTATATTTTACAGTGTTTTAAGACGATTTAACCCTCTTATAAGGTTTATCTGGTATTTTCACTGTTTTACGACGTTTTGACAAATTTTTAGGGTTTTTCAATGATTATTAGTGTAATACGACGATTTATCACTTTTTAATGGTTTTTCTATATTTTACAGCGTTTTAAGATGATTTAACGCTCTTATAAGGTTTTTCTGGTATTTTAACTGTTTTACGTCGATTTAACGCTCTTATAAGGTTTTTCTGGTATTTTCACTGTTTTACGACGATAAAACGCTCTTGTAAGGTTTATCTGAAATTTTCACTGTTTTACGACGGTTTGACAAATTTAAAGTGTTTTTCAATGATTTTTAATGTAATACGACGATTTATCACTTTTTAATGGTTTTTCTATATATTACAGCGTTTAAAGATGATTTAACGCTCTTATAAGGTTTTTCTGGTATTTTAACTGTTTTACGTCGATTGAACGCCCTTATAAGGTTTTTCTGGTATGTTCACTGTTTAACGACGACTTGACGCTCTTAAAAGGTTTTTCTGGTATTTTCACTGTTTTACGACGATTAAACGCTCTTACAAGGTTTTTCTGGTATTTTAACTGTTTTACGTCGATTTAACGCTCTTATAAGGTTTTTCTGGTATTTTCACTGTTTAACGACGATATGACAAATATTAAGGGTTTTTCAACGATTTTTAGTTAAATACGACGATTTAACACTTTTTAATGGTTTTTCTATATTTTACAGCGTTTTAAGACAAATTAACGATCTTATAAGGTTTTTCTGGTATTTTCACCGTTTTACGACGATTTAACGCTCTTATAAGGTTTTTCTGGTATTTTCACTGTTTTACGACGATAAAACGCTCTTGTAAGGTTTATCTGAAATTTTCACTGTTTTACGACGGTTTGACAAATTTAAAGTGTTTTTCAATGATTTTTAGTGTAATACGACGATTTATCACTTTTTAATGGTTTTTCTATATATTACAGCGTTTTAAGATGATTTATCGCTCTTATAAGGTTTTTCTGGTATTTTAACTGTTTTACGTCGATTGAACGCTTTTATAAGGTTTTTCTGGTATGTTCACTGTTTAACGACGACTTGACGCTCTTATAAGGTTTTTCTGGTATTTTCACTGTTTTACGACGATAAAACGCTCTTGTAAGGTTTATCTGAAATTTTCACTGTTTTACGACGGTTTGACAAATTTTAAGGGTTTTTCAATGATTTTTAGTGTAATACGACGATTTAACACTTTTTAATGGTTTTTCTATATTTTACAGCGTTTTTAGACGATTTAACGCTCTAAAAAGGTTGTTCTGGTATTCTCACTGTTTTACGACGATTTGACAAATTTTTAGGGTTTTTCAATGATTATTAGTGTAATACGACGATTTATCACTTTTTATTGGTTTTTCTATATTTTACAGCGTTTGAGGACGATTTAACGCTCTTATTAGGTTTTTCTGGTATTTTCACTGTTTTTTTGACGATTTGACAAATTTTTAGGGTTTTTCAATGATTATTAGTGTAATACGACGATTTATCACTTTTTAATGGTTTTTCTATATTTCACAGCGTTTTAAGATGATTAAACGCTCTTATAAGGTTTTTCTGGTATTTTAACTGTTTTACGTCGATTTAACGCTCTTATAAGGTTTTTCTGGTATTTTCACTGTTTAACGACGACTTGACGCTCTTATAAGGTTTTTCTGGTATTTACACTGTTTTACGACGATTTAACGCTCTTATAAGGTTTTTCTGGTATTTACACTGTTTTACGACGATTTAACGCTCTTATAAGGTTTTTCTGGTATTTTAACTGTTTTACGTCGATTTAACGCTCTTATAAGGTTTCTCTGGTATTTTCACTGTTTAACGACGATTTAACAATTTTTAATGGTTTTTCTATATTTTACACTGTTTTACGACGATTTAACGCTCTTATAAGGTTTTTCTGGTATTTTCACTGTTTTACGACGATTTAACGCTCTTATAAGGTTTTTCTGGTATTTTCACTGTTTTAGGACGATTAAACGCTCGTATAAGGTTTTTCTGGTATTTTCACTGTTTTTCGTCGATTTAACGCTCTTATAAGGTTTTTCTGGTATTTTCACTGTTTAACGACGACTTGACGCTCTTATAAGGTTTTTCTGGTATTTACACTGTTTTACGACGATTAAACGCTCGTATAAGGTTTTTGTGGTATTTTCACTGTTTTACGATATTGTGACGAATTGTAAGAGTTTTTTAATGATTTTCAGTGACATACGACGATCAAACACTTTTTAATGGTTTTTCTATATTTTACAGCGTTTGAGGACGATTTAACGCTCTTATAAGTTTCTTCTGGCATTTTCACTGTTTTACGACGATTTGACAATTATTTAGGGTTTTTCAATGATTTTTAGTGTAATACGACGATTTAACACATTTTAATGGTTTTTCTATATTTTACAGTGTTTTAAGACGATTTAACGCTCTTATAAGGTTTATCTGGTATTTTCACTGTTTTACGACGATTTGACAAATTTTTAGGGTTTTTCAATGATTATTAGTGTAATACGACGATTTATCACTTTTTAATGGTTTTTCTATATTTTAGAGCGTTTTAAGATGATTTAACGCTCTTATAAGGTTTTTCTGGTATTTTCACTGTTTTACGACGATAAAACGCTCTTGTAAGGTTTATCTGAAATTTTCACTGTTTTACGACGGTTTGACAAATTTAAAGTGTTTTTCAATGATTTTTAGTGTAATACGACGATTTATCACTTTTTAATGGTTTTTCTATATTTTACAGCGTTTGAGGACGATTTAACGCTCTTATAAGTTTCTTCTGGTATTTTCACTGTTTTACGACGATTTAACGCTCTTATAAGGTTTTTCCTGTATTTTCGCTGTTTTACGACGATTTAACCCTCGTAAAAGGTTTTTCTGGCATTTTCACTGTTTTACGACGATTTGACAATTATTTAGGGTTTTTCAATGATTTTTAGTGTAATACGACGATTTAACACATTTTAATGGTTTTTCTATATTTTACAGTGTTTTAAGACGATTTAACGCTCTTATAAGGTTTATCTGGTATTTTCACTGTTTTACGACGATTTGACAAATTTTTAGGGTTTTTCAATGATTATTAGTGTAATACGACGATTTATCACTTTTTAATGGTTTTTCTATATTTTACAGCGTTTTAAGATGATTTAACGCTCTTATAAGGTTTTTCTGATATTTTAACTGTTTTACGACGATAAAACGCTCTTGTAAGGTTTATCTGAAATTTTCACTGTTTTACGACGGTTTGACAAATTTAAAGTGTTTTTCAATGATTTTTAGTGTAATACGACGATTTATCACTTTTTAATGGTTTTTCTATATATTACAGCGTTTAAAGATGATTTAACGCTCTTATAAGGTTTTTCTGGTATTTTAACTGTTTGACGTCGATTGAACGCCCTTATAAGGTTTTTCTGGTATGTTCACTGTTTAACGACGACTTGACGCTCTTATAAGGTTTTTCTGGTATTTTCACTGTTTTACGACGATTAAACGCTGTTATAAGGTTTTCCTGGTATTTTAACTGTTTTACGTCGATTTAACGCTCTTATAAGGTTTTTCTGGTATTTTCACTGTTTAACGACGATATGACAAATATTAAGGGTTTTTCAACAATTTTTAGTTAAATACGACGATTTAACACTTTTTAATGGTTTTTCTATATTTTACAGCGTTTTAAGACAAATTAACGATCTTATAAGGTTTTTCTGGTATTTTCACCGTTTTAAGACAAATTAACGATCTTATAAGGTTTTTCTGAAATTTTCACTGTTTTACGACGGTTTGACAAATTTTAAGGGTTTTTCAATGATTTTTAGTGTAATACGACGATTTATCACTTTTTATTGGTTTTTCTATATTTTACAGCGTTTGAGGACGATTTAACGCTCTTATTAGGTTTTTCTGGTATTTTCACTGTTTTACGAAGGTTTGACAAATTTTAAGGGTTTTTCAATGATTTTTAGTGTAATACGACGATTTAACACTTTTTAATGGTTTTTCTATATTTTACAGCGTTTTGAGACGATTTAACGCTCTTATAAGGTTTTTCTGGTATTTTCACTGTTTTACGACGATTTAACGCTCTTATAAGGTTTTTCCTGTATTTTCACTGTTTTACGACGATTTAACGCTCGTATAAGATTTTTCTGGCATTTTCACTGTTTTACGACGATTTGACAATTTTTTAGGGTTTTTCAATGATTTTTAGTGTAATACGACGATTTAACACTTTTTAATGGTTTTTCTATATTTTAAAGTGTTTCACGACGATTTAACGCTCTTATAAGGTTTATCTGGTATTTTCACTGTTTTACGACGATTTAACGCTCTTATAAGGTTTTTCAGGTATTTTCACTGTTTTACGACGATTTGACAAATTTTTAGGGTTTTTCAATGATTATTAGTGTAATACGACGATTTATCACTTTTTTATGGTTTTTCTATATTTTACAGCGTTTTAAGATGATTTAACGCTCTTATAAGGTTTTTCTGGTATTTTCACTGTTTTACGACGATTTGACAAATTTTTAGGGTTTTTCAATGATTATTAGTGCAATAAGACGATTTATCACTTTAATGGTTTTTCTATATTTTACAGCGTTTTAAGATGATTTAACGCTCTTATAAGGTTTTTCTGGTATTTTAACTGTTTTACGTCGATTTAACGCTCTTATAAGGTTTTTCTGGTATTTTCACTGTTAAACGACGACTTGACGCTCTTATAAGGTTTTTCTGGTATTTACACTGTTTTACGACGATTTTACGCTCTTATAAGGTTTTTCTGGTATTTTCACTGTTTTTCGACGATTTAACGCTCTTATAAGGTTTCTCTGGTATTTTCACTCTTTCACGACGATTTGACGCTCTTATAAGGTTTTTCTTGTATTTACACTGTTTAAGGACGATTTAACGCTCTTCTTAGGTTTTTCTGGTATTTTCACTGTTTTACGACGATTTGACGCTCTTCTAAGGTTTTTCTGGTATTTTCACTGTTATACGACGATTAAACGCTCGTATAAGGTTTTTGTGGTATTTTCACTGTTTTACGATAATGTGACAAATTGTAAGAGTTTTTTAATGATTTTCAGTGAAATACGACGATCAAACACTTTTTAATGGTTTTTCTATATTTTACATCGTTTTAAGATGATTTAACGCTCTTATAAGGTTTTTCTGGTATTTTAACTGTTTTACGTCGATTTAACGCTCTTTTAAGGTTTTTCTGGTATGTTCACTGTTGAACGACGACTTGACGCTCTTATAAGGTTTTTCTGGTATTTACACTGTTTTAAGACGATTTTTACGCTCTTATTAGGTTTATCTGGTATTTTCACTGTTTTACGACGATTTGACAAATTTTTAGGGTTTTTCAATGATTATTAGTGTAATACGACAATTTATCACTTTTTAATGGTTTTTCTATATTTTACAGCGTTTTAAGATGATTTAACGCTCTTATAAGATTTTTCTGGTATTTTCACTGTTTTACGACGATTTGACAATTTTTTAGGGTTTTTCAATGATTATTAGTGCAATAAGACGATTTATCACTTTTTAATGGTTTTTCTATATTTTACAGCGTTTTAAGATGATTTAACGCTCTTATAGGGTTATTCTGGTATTTTAACTGTTTTACGTCGATTTAACGCTCTTATAGGTTTTTTCTGGTATTTTCACTGTTAAACGACGACTTGACGCTCTTATAAGGTTTTTCTGGTATTTACACTGTTTTACGACGATTTTACGCTCTTATAAGGTTTTTCTGGTATTTTCACTGTTTTTCTACGATTTAACGCTCTTATAAGGTTTCTCTGGTATTTTCACTCTTTTACGACGATTTGACGCTCTTACGAGGTTTTTCTAGTATTTACACTGTTTAACGACGATTTAACGCTCTTCTTAGGTTTTTCTGGTATTTTCACTGTTTTACGACGATTTGACGCTCTTCTAAGGTTTTTCTGGTATTTTCACTGTTATACGACGATTAAACGCTCGTATAAGGTTTTTGTGGTATTTTCACTGTTTTACGATAATGTGACAAATTGTAAGAGTTTTTTAATGATTTTCAGTGAAATACGACGATCAAACTTTTTTTAATGGTTTTTCTATATTTTACATCGTTTTAAGATGATTTAACGCTCTTATAAGGTTTATCTGGTATTTTCACTGTTTTACGACGATTTGACAAATTTTTAGGGTTTTTCAATGATTATTAGTGTAATACGACGATTTATCACTTTTTAATGGTTTTTCTATATTTTACAGCTTTTTAAGATGATTTAACGCTCTTATAAGGTTTTTCTGGTATTTTCACTGTTTTACGACGATTTAACGCTCTTATAAGGTTTTTCTGGTATTTACACTGTTTTACGACGATTTGACGCTCTTATTAGGTTTTTCAGGTATTTTCACTGTTTTACGACGATTTAACGCTCTTATAAGGTTTTTCTGGTATTTTAACTGTTTTACGTCGATTTAACGCTCTTATAAGGTTTCTCTGGTATTTTCACTGTTTAACGACGATTTAACAATTTTTAATGGTTTTTCTATATTTTACAGCGTTTTAAGACGATTTAACGCTCTTATAAGGTTTATCTGGTATTTTCACTGTTTTACGACGATTTTACGCTCTTATAAGGTTTTTCTGGTATTTTCACTGTTTTACGACGATTCGACAAATTTTTAGGGTTTTTCAATGATTATTAGTGTAATACGACGATTTATCACTTTTTAATGGTTTTTCTATATTTTACAGCTTTTTAAGATGATTTAACGCTCTTATAAGGTTTTTCTGGTATTTTCACTGTTTTACGACGATTTAACGCTCTTATAAGGTTTTTCTGGTATTTACACTGTTTTACGACGATTTGACGCTCTTATTAGGTTTTTCAGGTATTTTCACTGTTTTACGACGATTTAACGCTCTTATAAGGTTTTTCTGGTATTTTAACTGTTTTACGTCGATTTAACGCTCTTATAAGGTTTCTCTGGTATTTTCACTGTTTAACGACGATTTAACACTTTTTAATGGTTTTTCTATATTTTACAGCTTTTTAAGATGATTTAACGCTCTTATAAGGTTTTTCTGGTATTTTCACTGTTTTACGACGATAAAACGCTCTTGTAAGGTTTATCTGGTATTTTCACTGTTTTACGACGATTTAACGCTCTTATAAGGTTTTTCTGGTATTTTCACTGTTTAACGACGAGTTGACGCTCTTATAAGGTTTTTCGGGTATTTACACTGTTTTACGACGATTTAACGCTCTTATTAGGTTTTTCTGGTATTTTCACTGTTTTACGACGATTTAACGCTCTTATAAAGTTTTTCTGGTATTTTCACTGTTTAACGACGACTTGACGCTCTTATAAGGTTTTTCTGGTATTTTCACTGTTTTACGACGATAAAACGCTCTTGTAAGGTTTATCTGGTATTTTCACTGTTTTACGACGGTTTGACAAATTTTAAGGGTTTTTCAATGATTTTTAGTGTAATACGACGATTTAACACTTTTTAATGGTTTTTCTATATTTTACAGCGTTTTGAGACGATTTAACGCTCTTATAAGGTTTTTCTGGTATGTTCACTGTTGAACGACGACTTGACGCTCTTATAAGGTTTTTCTGGTATTTACACTGTTTTAAGACGATTTAACGCTCTTTTTAGGTTTATCTGGTATTTTCACGGTTTTACGACGATTTGACAAATTTTTAGGGTTTTTCAATGATTATTAGTGCAATAAGACGATTTATCACTTTTTAATGGTTTTTCTATATTTTACAGCGTTTTAAGATGATTTAACGCTCTTATAAGGTTTTTCTGGTATTTTAACTGTTTTACGTCGATTTAACGCTCTTATAAGGTTTTTCTGGTATTTTCACTGTTAAACGACGACTTGACGCTCTTATAAGGTTTTTCTGGTATTTACACTGTTTTACGACGATTTTACGCTCTTTCAAGGTTTTTCTGGTATTTTCACTGTTTTTCGACGATTTAACGCTCTTATAAGGTTTCTCTGGTATTTTCACTCTTTCACGACGATTTGACGCTCTTATAAGGTTTTTCTTGTATTTACACTGTTTAACGACGATTTAACGCTCTTCTTAGGTTTTTCTGGTATTTTCACTGTTTTACGACGATTTGACGCTCTTCTAAGGTTTTTCTGGTATTTTCACTGTTATACGACGATTAAACGCTCGTATAAGGTTTTTGTGGTATTTTCACTGTTTTACGATAATGTGACAAATTGTAAGAGTTTTTTAATGATTTTCAGTGAAATACGACGATCAAACACTTTTTAATGGTTTTTCTATATTTTACATCGTTTTAAGATGATTTAACGCTCTTATAAGGTTTTTCTGGTATTTTAACTGTTTTACGTCGATTTTTACGCTCTTATAAGGTTTTTCTGGTATGTTCACTGTTGAACGACGACTTGAGGCTCTTATAAGGTTTTTCTGGTATTTACACTGTTTAAAGACGATTTAACGCTCTTATTAGGTTTATCTGGTATTTTCACTGTTTTACGACGATTTGACAAATTTTTAGGGTTTTTCAATGATTATTAGTGTGATACGACGATTTATCACTTTTTAACGGTTTTTCTATATTTTACAGCGTTTTAAGATGATTTAACGCTCTTATAAGGTTTTTCTGGTATTTTCACTGTTTTACGACGATTTGACAATTTTTTAGGGTTTTTCAATGATTATTAGTGCAATAAGACGATTTATCATTTTTTAATGGTTTTTCTATATTTTACAGCGTTTTAAGATGATTTGACGCTCTTATAAGGTTTTTCTGGTATTTTAACTGTTTTACGTCGATTTAACGCTCTTATAGGTTTTTTCTGGTATTTTCACTGTAAAACGACGACTTGACGCTCTTATAAGGTTTTTCTGGTATTTACACTGTTTTACGACGATTTTACGCTCTTATAAGGTTTTTCTGGTATTTTCACTGTTTTTCGACGATTTAACGCTCTTATAAGGTTTCTCTGGTATTTTCACTCTTTCACGACGATTTGACAAATTTTTAGGGTTTTTCAATGATTATTAGTGTAATACGACGATTTATCACTTTTTAATGGTTTTTCTATATTTTACAGCTTTTTAAGATGATTTAACGCTCTTATAAGGTTTTTCTGGTATTTTCACTGTTTTACGACGATTTAACGCTCTTATAAGGTTTTTCTGGTATTTACACTGTTTTACGACGATTTGACGCTCTTATTTGGTTTTTCAAGTATTTTCACTGTTTAACGATGATTTAACGCTCTTATAAGGTTTTTCTGGTATTTTAACTGTTTTACGTCGATTTAACGCTCTTGTAAGGTTTATCTGTTATTTTCAATGTTTTACGACGATAAAACGCTCTTGTAAGGTTTATCTGGTATTTTCACTGTTTTACGACGGTTTGACAAATTTTAAGGGTTTTTCAATGATTTTTAGTGTAATACGACGATTTAACACTTTTTAATGGTTTTTCTATATTTTACAGCGTTTTTAGACGATTTAACGCTCTTATAAGGTTGTTCTGGTATTTTCACTGTTTTGCGACGATTTGACAAATTTTTAGGGTTTTTCAATGATTATTAGTGTAATACGACGATTTATCACTTTTTAATGGTTATTCTATATTTTACAGCGTTTTAAGATGATTTAACGCTCTTATAAGGTTTTTCTGGTATTTTCACTGTTTAACGACGACTTGACGCTCTTATAAGGTTTTTCTGGTATTTTCACTGTTTTACGACGATTTAACGCTCGCATAAGGTTTTTCTGGTATTTTCACTGTTTTTCGACGATTTAACGTTCTTCTAAGGTTTTTCTGGTATTTTCACTGTTTTACGAAGATTAAACGCTCGTTTAAGGTTTTTGTGGTATTTTCACTGTTTTACGATAATTTGACAAATTTTCAGAGTTTTTTAAGGATTTTCAGTGAAATACGACGATCAAACACTTTTTAATGGTTTTTCTATATTTTACAGCGTTTGAGGACGATTTAACGCTTTTATTAGGTTTTTCTGGTATTTTCACTGTTTTACGACGATTTAACGCTCTTATAAGGTTTTTCTGGTATTTTCACTGTTTTACGACGATTTAACGCTCGTATAAGGTTTTTCTGGCATTTTCACTGTTTTACGACGATTTGACAATTTTTTAGGGTTTTTCAATGATTTTTAGTGTAATACGACGATTAACACTTTTTAATGGTTTTTCTATATTTTACAGTGTTTTAAGACGATTTAACGCTCTTTTTAGGTTTATCTGGTATTTTCACTGTTTTACGACGATTTGACAAATTTTTAGGGTTTTTCAATGATTATTAGTGTAATACGACGATTTATCACTTTTTAATGGTTTTTCTATATTTTACAGCGTTTTAAGATGATTTAACGCTCTTATAAGGTTTTTCTGGTATTTTCACTGTTTTACGATGATTTGACAAATTTTTAGGGTTTTTAATGATTATTAGTGCAATAAGACGATTTATCACTTTTTAATGGTTTTTCTATATTTTACAGCGTTTTAAGATGATTTAACGCTCTTATAAGGTTTTTCTGGTATTTTAACTGTTTTACGTCGATTTAACGCTCTTATAAGGTTTTTCTGGTATTTTCACTGTTAAACGACGACTTGACGCTCTTATAAGGTTTTTCTGGTATTTTCACTGTTTTTCGACGATTTAACGCTCTTATAAGGTTTCTCTGGTATTTTCACTCTTTCACGACGATTTGACGCTCTTATAAGGTTTTTCTTGTATTTACACTGTTTAACGACGATTTAACGCTCTTCTTAGGTTTTTCTGGTATTTTCACTGTTTTACGACGATTTGACGCTCTTCTAAGGTTTTTCTGGTATTTTCACTGTTATACGACGATTAAACGCTCGTATAAGGTTTTTGTGGTATTTTCACTGTTTTACGATAATGTGACAAATTGTAAGAGTTTTTTTAATGATTTTCAGTGAAATACGACGATCAAACACTTTTTAATGGTTTTTCTATATTTTACATCGTTTTAAGATGATTTAACGCTCTTATAAGGTTTTTCTGGTATTTTAACTGTTTTACGTCGATTTAACGCTCTTATAAGGTTTTTCTGGTATGTTCACTGTTGAACGACGACTTGACGCTCTTATAAGGTTTTTCTGGTATTTACACTGTTTTAAGACGATTTAACGCTCTTATTAGGTTTATCTGGTATTTTCACTGTTTAACGACGATTTGACAAATTTTTAGGGTTTTTCAATGATTATTAGTGTAATACGACGATTTATCACTTTTTAATGGTTTTTCTATATTTTACAGCGTTTTAAGATGATTTAACGCTCTTATAAGGTTTTTCTGGTATTTTAACTGTTTTACGTCGATTTAACGCTCTTATAGGTTTTTTCTGGTATTTTCACTGTTAAACGACGACTTGACGCTCTTATAAGGTTTTTCTGGTATTTTCACTGTTTTACGACGATTTGACGCTCTTATAAGGTTTTTCTGGTATTTTAACTGTTTTACGTCGATTTAACGCTCTTATAGGTTTTTTCTGGTATTTTCACTGTTAAACGACGATTTAACGCTCTTATAAGGTTTTTCTGGTATTTTCACTGTTTTACGACGATTTAACGCTCGTATAAGGTTTTTCTGGCATTTTCACTGTTTTACGACGATTTGACAATTTTTTAGGGTTTTTCAATGATTTTTAGTGTAATACGACGATTAACACTTTTTAATGGTTTTTCTATATTTTACAGTGTTTTAAGACGATTTAACGCTCTTTTTAGGTTTATCTGGTATTTTCACTGTTTTACGACGATTTGACAAATTTTTAGGGTTTTTCAATGATTATTAGTGTAATACGACGATTTATCACTTTTTAATGGTTTTTCTATATTTTACAGCGTTTTAAGATGATTTAACGCTCTTATAAGGTTTTTCTGGTATTTTCACTGTTTTACGACGATTTGACAAATTTTTAGGGTTTTTTAATGATTATTAGTGCAATAAGACGATTTATCACTTTTTAATGGTTTTTCTATATTTTACAGCGTTTTAAGATGATTTAACGCTCTTATAAGGTTTTTCTGGTATTTTAACTGTTTTACGTCGATTTAACGCTCTTATAAGGTTTTTCTGGTATTTTCACTGTTAAACGACGACTTGACGCTCTTATAAGGTTTTTCTGGTATTTACACTGTTTTACGACGATTTTACGCTCTTATAAGGTTTTTCTGGTATTTTCACTGTTTTACGACGATTTGACGCTCTTATAAGGTTTTTCTTGTATTTACACTGTTTAACGACGATTTAACGCTCTTCTTAGGTTTTTCTGGTATTTTCACTGTTTTACGACGATTTGACGCTCTTCTAAGGTTTTTCTGGTATTTTCACTGTTATACGACGATTAAACGCTCGTATAAGGTTTTTGTGGTATTTTCACTGTTTTACGATAATGTGACAAATTGTAAGAGTTTTTTTAATGATTTTCAGTGAAATACGACGATCAAACACTTTTTAATGGTTTTTCTATATTTTACATCGTTTTAAGATGATTTAACGCTCTTATAAGGTTTTTCTGGTATTTTAACTGTTTTACGTCGATTTAACGCTCTTATAAGGTTTTTCTGGTATGTTCACTGTTGAACGACGACTTGACGCTCTTATAAGGTTTTTCTGGTATTTACACTGTTTTAAGACGATTTAACGCTCTTATTAGGTTTATCTGGTATTTTCACTGTTTAACGACGATTTGACAAATTTTTAGGGTTTTTCAATGATTATTAGTGTAATACGACGATTTATCACTTTTTAATGGTTTTTCTATATTTTACAGCGTTTTAAGATGATTTAACGCTCTTATAAGGTTTTTCTGGTATTTTAACTGTTTTACGTCGATTTAACGCACTTATAGGTTTTTTCTGGTATTTTCACTGTTAAACGACGACTTGACGCTCTTATAAGGTTTTTCTGGTATTTTCACTGTTTTACGACGATTTGACGCTCTTATAAGGTTTTTCTGGTATTTTAACTGTTTTACGTCGATTTAACGCTCTTATAGGTTTTTTCTGGTATTTTCACTGTTAAACGACGACTTGACGCTCTTATAAGGTTTTTCTGGTATTTACACTGTTTTACGACGATTTTACGCTCTTATAAGGTTTTTCTGGTATTTTCACTGTTTTTCGACAATTTAACGCTCTTATAAGGTTCCTCTGGTATTTTCACTCTTTCATGACGATTTGACGCTCTTATAAGGTTTTTCTGGTATTTTCACTGTTTTACGACGATAAAACGCTCTTGTAAGGTTTATCTGGTATTTTCACTGTTTTACGACGGTTTGACAAATTTTAAGGGTTTTTCAATGATTTTTAGTGTAATACGACGATTTAACACTTTTTAATGGGTTTTCTATATTTTACAGCGTTTTTAGACGATTTAACGCTCTTATAAGGTTGTTCTGGTATTTTCACTGTTTTACGACGATTTGACAAATTTTAAGGGTTTTTCAATGATTATTAGTGTAATACGACGATTTATCACTTTTTAATGGTTATTCTATATTTTACAGCGTTTTAAGATGATTTAACGCTCTTATAAGGTTTTTCTGGTATTTTCACTGTTTGACGACGACTTGACGCTCTTATAAGGTTTTTCTGGTATTTTCACTGTTTTACGACGGTTTAACGCTCTTGTAAGGTTTTTCTGGTATTTTCACTGTTTTACGACGATTTAACGCTCTCATAAGGTTTTTCTGGTATTTTCACTGTTTTACGACGATTTACCGCTCGCATAAGGTTTTTCTGGTATTTTCACTGTTTTTCGACGATTTAACGTTCTTCTAAGGTTTTTCTGGTATTTTCACTGTTTTACGAAGATTAAACGCTCGTATAAGGTTTTTGTGGTATTTTCACTGTTTTACGATAATTTGACAAATTGTAAGAGTTTTTTAATGATTTTCGGTGAAATACGACGATCAAACACTTTTTAATGGTTTTTCTATATTTTACAGCGTTTGAGGACGATTTAACGCTCTTTTAAGGTTTTTCTGGTATTTTCACTGTTTTACGACGATTTAACGCTCTTATAAGGTTTTTCTGGTATTTTCACTGTTTTACGACGATTTAACGCTCGTATAAGGTTTTTCTGGCATTTTCACTTTTTTACGACGATTTGACAATTTTTTAGGGTTTTTCAATGATTTTTAGTGTAATACGACGATTTAACACTTTTTAATGGTTTTTCTATATTTTACAGTGTTTTAAGACGATTTAACGCTCTTTTTAGGTTTATCTGGTATTTTCACTGTTTTACGACGATTTGAGAAATTTTTAGGGTTTTTCAATGATTATTAGTGTAATACGACGATTTATCACTTTTTAATGGTTTTTCTATATTTTACAGCGTTTTAAGATGATTTAACGCTCTTATAAGGTTTTTCTGGTATTTTCACTGTTTTACGACGATTTAAAATTTTTTTAGGGTTTTTCAATGATTATTAGTGCAATAAGACGATTTATCACTTTTTATTGGTTTTTCTATATTTTACAGCGTTTTAAGATGATTTAACGCTCTTATAAGGTTTTTCTGGTATTTTAACTGTTTTACGTCGATTTAACGCTCTTATAAGGTTTTTCTGGTATTTTCACTGTTAAACGACGACTTGACGCTCTTATAAGGTTTGTCTGGTATTTACACTGTTTTACGACGATTTTACGCTCTTATAAGGTTTTTCTGGTATTTTCACTGTTTTTCGACGATTTAACGCTCTTATAAGGTTTCTCTGGTATTTTCACTCTTTCACGACGATTTGACGCTCTTATAAGGTTTTTCTTGTATTTACACTGTTTAACGACGATTTAACGCTCTTCTTAGGTTTTTCTGGTATTTTCACTGTTTTACGACGATTTGACGCTCTTCTAAGGTTTTTCTGGTATTTTCACTGTTATACGACGATTAAACGCTCGTATAAGGTTTTTGTGGTATTTTCACTGTTTTACGATAATGTGACAAATTGTAAGAGTTTTTTAATGATTTTCAGTGAAATACGACGATCAAACACTTTTTAATGGTTTTTCTATATTTTACATCGTTTTAAGATGATTTTACGCTCTTATAAGGTTTTTCTGGTATTTTAACTGTTTTACGTCGATTTAACGCTCTTATAAGGTTTTTCTGGTATGTTCACTGTTGAACGACGACTTGACGCTCTTATAAGGTTTTTCTGGTATTTACACTGTTTTAAGACGATTTGACGCTTTTATTAGGTTTATCTGGTATTTTCACTGTTTTACGACGATTTGACAAATTTTTAGGGTTTTTCAATGATTATTAGTGTAATACGACGATTTATCACTTTTTAATGGTTTTTCTATATTTTACAGCGTTTTAAGATGATTTAACACTCTTATAAAGTTTTTCTGGTATTTTAACTGTTTTACGTCGATTTAACGCTCTTATAAGGTTTTTCTGGTATTTTCACTGTTAAACGACGACTTGACGCTCTTATAAGGTTTTTCTGGTATTTACACTGTTTTACGACGATTTTACGCTCTTATAAGCTTTTTCTGGTATTTTCACTGTTTTTCGACGATTTAACGCTCTAATAAGGTTTCTCTGGTATTTTCACTCTTTCACGACGATTTGACGCTCTTATGAGGTTTTTCTGGTATTTACACTGTTTAACGACGATTTAACGCTCTTCTTAGGTTTTTCTGGTATTTTCACTGTTTTACGACGATTTGACTCTCTTTTAAGGTTTTTCTGGTATTTTCACTGTTATACGACGATTAAACGCTCGTATAAGGTTTTTGTGGTATTTTCACTGTTTTACGATAATGTGACAAATTGTAAGAGTTTTTTAATGATTTTCAGTGAAATACGACGATCAAACACTTTTTAATGGTTTTTCTATATTTAACATCGTTTTAAGATGATTTAACGCTCTTATAAGGTTTTTCTGGTATTTTAACTGTTTTACGTCGATTTAACGCTCTTATAAGGTTTTTCTGGTATGTTCACTGTTTAACAACGACTTGACGCTCTTATAAGGTTTTTCTGGTATTAACACTGTTTTACGACGATTTAACGCTCTTATTAGGGTTTCTCTGGTATTTTCACTGTTTAACGACGATTTGACGCTCTTATAAGGTTTTTCTGGTATTTACACTGTTTAACGACGATTTAACGCTCGTATAAGGTTTTTGTGGTATTTTCACTGTTTTACGACGATTTAACGCTCTTATGAGGTTTTTCTGGTATTTACACTGTTTTACGACGATTTGACGCTCGTATAAGGTTTTTCTGGTATTTTCACTGTTTTACGACGATTAAACGCTCTTATAAGGTTTTTCTGGTATTTTCACTGTTTTACGACGATTTGACAAATTTTTAGGGTTTTTCAATGATTATTAGTGCAATACGACGATTTATCACTTTTTAATGGTTTTTCTATATTTTACAGCGTTTTAAGATGATTTAACGCTCTTATAAGGTTTTTCTGGTATTTTCACTGTTTTTCGTCGATTTAACGCTCTTATAAGGTTTTTCTGGTATTTACACTGTTTTACGACGATTTTACGCTCTTATAAGGTTTTTCTGGTATTTTCACTGTTTTTCGACGATTTAACGCTCTTATAAGGTTTCTCTGGTATTTTCACTCTTTCACGACGATTTGACGCTCTTATAAGGTTTTTCTGGTATTTACACTGTTTAACGACGATTTAACGCTCTTCTTAGGTTTTTCTGGTATTTTCACTGTTTTACGACGATTTGACTCTCTTTTAAGGTTTTTCTGGTATTTTCACTGTTATACGACGATTAAACGCTCGTATAAGGTTTTTGTGGTATTTTCACTGTTTTACGATAATGTGACAAATTGTAAGAGTTTTTTAATGATTTTCAGTGAAATACGACGATCAAACACTTTTTAATGGTTTTTCTATATTTAACATCGTTTTAAGATGATTTAACGCTCTTATAAGGTTTTTCTGGTATTTTAACTGTTTTACGTCGATTTAACGCTCTTATAAGGTTTTTCTGGTATGTTCACTGTTTAACAACGACTTGACGCTCTTATAAGGTTTTTCTGGTATTAACACTGTTTTACGACGATTTAACGCTCTTATTAGGGTTTCTCTGGTATTTTCACTGTTTAACGACGATTTGACGCTCTTATAAGGTTTTTCTGGTACTTACACTGTTAAACGACGATTTAACGCTCGTATAAGGTTTTTGTGGTATTTTCACTGTTTTACGACGATTTAACGCTCTTATGAGGTTTTTCTGGTATTTACACTGTTTTACGACGATTTGACGCTCGTATAAGGTTTTTCTGGTATTTTCACTGTTTTACGACGATTAAACGCTCTTATAAGGTTTTTCTGGTATTTTCACTGTTTTACGACGATTTGACAAATTTTTAGGGTTTTTCAATGATTATTAGTGCAATACGACGATTTATCACTTTTTAATGGTTTTTCTATATTTTACAGCGTTTTAAGATGATTTAACGCTCTTATAAGGTTTTTCTGGTATTTTAACTGTTTTACGTCGATTTAACGCTCTTATAAGGTTTTTCTGGAATTTTTACTGCTAAACGACGACTTGACGCTCTTATAAGGTTTTTCTGGTATTTTCACTGTTTATCGTCGATTTAACGCTCTTATAAGGTTTTTCTGGTATTTACACTGTTTTACGACGATTTTACGCTCTTATAAGGTTTTTCTGGTATTTTCACTGTTTTTCGACGATTTAACGCTCTTATAAGGTTTCTCTGGTATTTTCACTCTTTCACGACGATTTGACGCTCTTATAAGGTTTTTCTGGTATTTACACTGTTTAACGACGATTTAACGCTCTTCTTAGGTTTTTCTGGTATTTTCACTGTTTTACGACGATTTGACGCTCTTCTAAGGTTTTTCTGGTATTTTCACTGTTATACGACGATTAAACGCTCGTATAAGGTTTTTGTGGTATTTTCACTGTTTTACGATAATGTGACAAATTGTAAGAGTTTTTTAATGATTTTCAGTGAAATACGACGATCAAACACTTTTTAATGGTTTTTCTATATTTTACATCGTTTTAAGATGATTTAACGCTCTTATAAGGTTTTTCTGGTATTTTAACTGTTTTACGTCGATTTAACGCTCTTATAAGGTTTTTCTGGTATGTTCACTGTTTAACGACGACTTGACGCTCTTATTAGGTTTTTCTGGTATTTACACTGTTTTACGACGATTTAACGCTCTTATAAGGTTTCTCTGGTATTTTCACTGTTTAACGACGATTTGACGCTCTTCTAAGGTTTTTCTGGTATTTTCACTGTTATACGACGATTAAACGCTCGTATAAGGTTTTTGTGGTATTTTCACTGTTTTACGATAATGTGACAAATTGTAAGAGTTTTTTAATGATTTTCAGTGAAATACGACGATCAAACACTTTTTAATGGTTTTTCTATATTTTACATCGTTTTAAGATGATTTAACGCTCTTATAAGGTTTTTCTGGTATTTACACTGTTTTACGACGATTTAACGCTCTTATAAGGTTTCTCTGGTATTTTCACTGTTTAACGACGATTTGACGCTCTTATAAGGTTTTTCTGGTATTTACACTGTTTAACGACGATTAAACGCTCGTATAAGGTTTTTGTGGTATTTTCACTGTTTTACGACGATTTAACGCTCTTATGAGGTTTTTCTGGTATTTTAACTGTTTTACGTCGATTTAACGCTCTTATAAGGTTTTTCTGGTATTTTCACTGGTAAACGACGACTTGACGCTCTTATAAGGTTTTTCTGGTATTTACACTGTTTCACGACGATTTTACGCTCTTATAAGGTTTTTCTGGTATTTTCACTGTTTTTCGACGATTAAACGCTCTTATAAGGTTTCTCTGGTATTTCCACTCTTTCACGACGATTTGACGCTCTTATAAGGTTTTTCTGGTATTTACACTGTTTAACGACGATTTAACGCTCTTCTAAGGTTTTTCTGGTATTTTCACTGTTTTACGACGATTTAACGCTCTTCTAAGGTTTTTCTGGTATTTTCACTGTTTTACGACGATTTGACGCTCTTGTAAGGTTTATCTGGTATTTTCACTGTTTTACGACGGTTTGACAAATTTTAAGGGTTTTTCAATGATTTTTAGTGTAATACGACGATTTAACACTTTTTAATGGGTTTTCTATATTTTACAGCGTTTTTAGACGATTTAACGCTCTTATAAGGTTGTTCTGGTATTTTCACTGTTTTACGACGATTTGACAAATTTTAAGGGTTTTTCAATGATTATTAGTGTAATACGACGATTTATCACTTTTTAATGGTTATTCTATATTTTACAGCGTTTTAAGATGATTTAACGCTCTTATAAGGTTTTTCTGGTATTTTCACTGTTTGACGACGACTTGACGCTCTTATAAGGTTTTTCTGGTATTTTCACTGTTTTACGACGGTTTAACGCTCTTGTAAGGTTTTTCTGGTATTTTCACTGTTTTACGACGATTTAACGCTCTCATAAGGTTTTTCTGGTATTTTCACTGTTTTACGACGATTTACCGCTCGCATAAGGTTTTTCTGGTATTTTCACTGTTTTTCGACGATTTAACGTTCTTCTAAGGTTTTTCTGGTATTTTCACTGTTTTACGAAGATTAAACGCTCGTATAAGGTTTTTGTGGTATTTTCACTGTTTTACGATAATTTGACAAATTGTAAGAGTTTTTTAATGATTTTCGGTGAAATACGACGATCAAACACTTTTTAATGGTTTTTCTATATTTTACAGCGTTTGAGGACGATTTAACGCTCTTTTAAGGTTTTTCTGGTATTTTCACTGTTTTACGACGATTTAACGCTCTTATAAGGTTTTTCTGGTATTTTCACTGTTTTACGACGATTTAACGCTCGTATAAGGTTTTTCTGGCATTTTCACTTTTTTACGACGATTTGACAATTTTTTAGGGTTTTTCAATGATTTTTAGTGTAATACGACGATTTAACACTTTTTAATGGTTTTTCTATATTTTACAGTGTTTTAAGACGATTTAACGCTCTTTTTAGGTTTATCTGGTATTTTCACTGTTTTACGACGATTTGAGAAATTTTTAGGGTTTTTCAATGATTATTAGTGTAATACGACGATTTATCACTTTTTAATGGTTTTTCTATATTTTACAGCGTTTTAAGATGATTTAACGCTCTTATAAGGTTTTTCTGGTATTTTCACTGTTTTACGACGATTTAAAATTTTTTTAGGGTTTTTCAATGATTATTAGTGCAATAAGACGATTTATCACTTTTTATTGGTTTTTCTATATTTTACAGCGTTTTAAGATGATTTAACGCTCTTATAAGGTTTTTCTGGTATTTTAACTGTTTTACGTCGATTTAACGCTCTTATAAGGTTTTTCTGGTATTTTCACTGTTAAACGACGACTTGACGCTCTTATAAGGTTTGTCTGGTATTTACACTGTTTTACGACGATTTTACGCTCTTATAAGGTTTTTCTGGTATTTTCACTGTTTTTCGACGATTTAACGCTCTTATAAGGTTTCTCTGGTATTTTCACTCTTTCACGACGATTTGACGCTCTTATAAGGTTTTTCTTGTATTTACACTGTTTAACGACGATTTAACGCTCTTCTTAGGTTTTTCTGGTATTTTCACTGTTTTACGACGATTTGACGCTCTTCTAAGGTTTTTCTGGTATTTTCACTGTTATACGACGATTAAACGCTCGTATAAGGTTTTTGTGGTATTTTCACTGTTTTACGATAATGTGACAAATTGTAAGAGTTTTTTAATGATTTTCAGTGAAATACGACGATCAAACACTTTTTAATGGTTTTTCTATATTTTACATCGTTTTAAGATGATTTTACGCTCTTATAAGGTTTTTCTGGTATTTTAACTGTTTTACGTCGATTTAACGCTCTTATAAGGTTTTTCTGGTATGTTCACTGTTGAACGACGACTTGACGCTCTTATAAGGTTTTTCTGGTATTTACACTGTTTTAAGACGATTTGACGCTTTTATTAGGTTTATCTGGTATTTTCACTGTTTTACGACGATTTGACAAATTTTTAGGGTTTTTCAATGATTATTAGTGTAATACGACGATTTATCACTTTTTAATGGTTTTTCTATATTTTACAGCGTTTTAAGATGATTTAACACTCTTATAAAGTTTTTCTGGTATTTTAACTGTTTTACGTCGATTTAACGCTCTTATAAGGTTTTTCTGGTATTTTCACTGTTAAACGACGACTTGACGCTCTTATAAGGTTTTTCTGGTATTTACACTGTTTTACGACGATTTTACGCTCTTATAAGCTTTTTCTGGTATTTTCACTGTTTTTCGACGATTTAACGCTCTAATAAGGTTTCTCTGGTATTTTCACTCTTTCACGACGATTTGACGCTCTTATGAGGTTTTTCTGGTATTTACACTGTTTAACGACGATTTAACGCTCTTCTTAGGTTTTTCTGGTATTTTCACTGTTTTACGACGATTTGACTCTCTTTTAAGGTTTTTCTGGTATTTTCACTGTTATACGACGATTAAACGCTCGTATAAGGTTTTTGTGGTATTTTCACTGTTTTACGATAATGTGACAAATTGTAAGAGTTTTTTTAATGATTTTCAGTGAAATACGACGATCAAACACTTTTTAATGGTTTTTCTATATTTAACATCGTTTTAAGATGATTTAACGCTCTTATAAGGTTTTTCTGGTATTTTAACTGTTTTACGTCGATTTAACGCTCTTATAAGGTTTTTCTGGTATGTTCACTGTTTAACAACGACTTGACGCTCTTATAAGGTTTTTCTGGTATTAACACTGTTTTACGACGATTTAACGCTCTTATTAGGGTTTCTCTGGTATTTTCACTGTTTAACGACGATTTGACGCTCTTATAAGGTTTTTCTGGTATTTACACTGTTTAACGACGATTTAACGCTCGTATAAGGTTTTTGTGGTATTTTCACTGTTTTACGACGATTTAACGCTCTTATGAGGTTTTTCTGGTATTTACACTGTTTTACGACGATTTGACGCTCGTATAAGGTTTTTCTGGTATTTTCACTGTTTTACGACGATTAAACGCTCTTATAAGGTTTTTCTGGTATTTTCACTGTTTTACGACGATTTGACAAATTTTTAGGGTTTTTCAATGATTATTAGTGCAATACGACGATTTATCACTTTTTAATGGTTTTTCTATATTTTACAGCGTTTTAAGATGATTTAACGCTCTTATAAGGTTTTTCTGGTATTTTCACTGTTTTTCGTCGATTTAACGCTCTTATAAGGTTTTTCTGGTATTTACACTGTTTTACGACGATTTTACGCTCTTATAAGGTTTTTCTGGTATTTTCACTGTTTTTCGACGATTTAACGCTCTTATAAGGTTTCTCTGGTATTTTCACTCTTTCACGACGATTTGACGCTCTTATAAGGTTTTTCTGGTATTTACACTGTTTAACGACGATTTAACGCTCTTCTTAGGTTTTTCTGGTATTTTCACTGTTTTACGACGATTTGACTCTCTTTTAAGGTTTTTCTGGTATTTTCACTGTTATACGACGATTAAACGCTCGTATAAGGTTTTTGTGGTATTTTCACTGTTTTACGATAATGTGACAAATTGTAAGAGTTTTTTAATGATTTTCAGTGAAATACGACGATCAAACACTTTTTAATGGTTTTTCTATATTTAACATCGTTTTAAGATGATTTAACGCTCTTATAAGGTTTTTCTGGTATTTTAACTGTTTTACGTCGATTTAACGCTCTTATAAGGTTTTTCTGGTATGTTCACTGTTTAACAACGACTTGACGCTCTTATAGGGTTTTTCTGGTATTAACACTGTTTTACGACGATTTAACGCTCTTATTAGGGTTTCTCTGGTATTTTCACTGTTTAACGACGATTTGACGCTCTTATAAGGTTTTTCTGGTACTTACACTGTTAAACGACGATTTAACGCTCGTATAAGGTTTTTGTGGTATTTTCACTGTTTTACGACGATTTAACGCTCTTATGAGGTTTTTCTGGTATTTACACTGTTTTACGACGATTTGACGCTCGTATAAGGTTTTTCTGGTATTTTCACTGTTTTACGACGATTAAACGCTCTTATAAGGTTTTTCTGGTATTTTCACTGTTTTACGACGATTTGACAAATTTTTAGGGTTTTTCAATGATTATTAGTGCAATACGACGATTTATCACTTTTTAATGGTTTTTCTATATTTTACAGCGTTTTAAGATGATTTAACGCTCTTATAAGGTTTTTCTGGTATTTTAACTGTTTTACGTCGATTTAACGCTCTTATAAGGTTTTTCTGGTATTTTTACTGCTAAACGACGACTTGACGCTCTTATAAGGTTTTTCTGGTATTTTCACTGTTTATCGTCGATTTAACGCTCTTATAAGGTTTTTCTGGTATTTACACTGTTTTACGACGATTTTACGCTCTTATAAGGTTTTTCTGGTATTTTCACTGTTTTTCGACGATTTAACGCTCTTATAAGGTTTCTCTGGTATTTTCACTCTTTCACGACGATTTGACGCTCTTATAAGGTTTTTCTGGTATTTACACTGTTTAACGACGATTTAACGCTCTTCTTAGGTTTTTCTGGTATTTTCACTGTTTTACGACGATTTGACGCTCTTCTAAGGTTTTTCTGGTATTTTCACTGTTATACGACGATTAAACGCTCGTATAAGGTTTTTGTGGTATTTTCACTGTTTTACGATAATGTGACAAATTGTAAGAGTTTTTTAATGATTTTCAGTGAAATACGACGATCAAACACTTTTTAATGGTTTTTCTATATTTTACATCGTTTTAAGATGATTTAACGCTCTTATAAGGTTTTTCTGGTATTTTAACTGTTTTACGTCGATTTAACGCTCTTATAAGGTTTTTCTGGTATTTTCACTGTTTAACGACGACTTGACGCTCTTATAAGGTTTTTCTGGTATTTACACTGTTTTACGACGATTTAACGCTCTTATAAGGTTTCTCTGGTATTTTCACTGTTTAACGACGATTTGACGCTCTTCTAAGGTTTTTCTGGTATTTTCACTGTTATACGACGATTAAACGCTCGTATAAGGTTTTTGTGGTATTTTCACTGTTTTACGATAATGTGACAAATTGTAAGAGTTTTTAAAGATTTTCAGTGAAATACGACGATCAAACACTTTTTAATGGTTTTTCTATATTTTACATCGTTTTAAGATGATTTAACGCTCTTATAAGGTTTTTCTGGTATTTACACTGTTTTACGACGATTTAACGCTCTTATAAGGTTTCTCTGGTATTTTCACTGTTTAACGACGATTTGACGCTCTTATAAGGTTTTTCTGGTATTTACACTGTTTAACGACGATTAAACGCTCGTATAAGGTTTTTGTGGTATTTTCACTGTTTTACGACGATTTAACGCTCTTATGAGGTTTTTCTGGTATTTTAACTGTTTTACGTCGATTTAACGCTCTAATAAGGTTTTTCTGGTATTTTCACTGCTAAACGACGACTTGACGCTCTTATAAGGTTTTTCTGGTATTTACACTGTTTCACGACGATTTTACGCTCTTATAAGGTTTTTCTGGTATTTCACTGTTTTTCGACGATTAAACGCTCTTATAAGGTTTCTCTGGTATTTCCACTCTTTCACGACGATTTGACGCTCTTATAAGGTTTTCTGGTATTTACACTGTTTAACGACGATTTAACGCTCTTCTAAGGTTTTTCTGGTATTTTCACTGTTTTACGACGATTTGACGCTCTTCTAAGGTTTTTCTGGTTATTTTCACTGTTATACGACGATTAAACGCTCGTATAAGGTTTTTGTGGTGTTTTCACTGTTTTAACGATAATGTGACAAATTGTAAGAGTTTTTTAATGATTTTCAGTGAAATACGACGATCAAACACTTTTAATGGTTTTTCTATATTTTACAGCGTTTTAAGATGATTTAACGCTCTTATAAGGTTCTCTGGTATTTTCACTGTTTTCGACGATTTAACGCTCTTATAAGGTTTCTCTGGTATTTTCACTCTTTCACGACGATTTGACGCTCTTATAAGGTTTTTCTGGTATTTACACTGTTTAACGACGATTTAACGCTCTTCTTAGGTTTTTCTGGTATTTTCACTGTTTTACGACGATTTGACGCTCTTCTAAGGTTTTTCTGGTATTTACACTGTTTAACGACGATTAAAACGCTCGTATAAGGTTTTTGTGGTATTTTCACTGTTTTACGACGATTTAACGCTCTTATGAGGTTTTTCTGGTATTTTAACTGTTTTACGTCGATTTAACGCTCTTATAAGGTTTTTTCTGGTATTTTCACTGCTAAACGACGACTTGACGCTCTTATAAGGTTTTTCTGGTATTTACACTGTTTTACGACGATTTTACGTTCTTATAAGGTTTCTCTGGTATTTTCACTCTTTCACGACGATTTGACGCTCTTATAAGGTTTTTCTGGTATTTACACTGTTTAACGACGATTTAACGCTCTTCTTAGGTTTTTCTGGTATTTTCACTGTTTTACGACGATTTGACTCTCTTTTAAGGTTTTTCTGGTATTTTCACTGTTATACGACGATTAAACGCTCGTATAAGGTTTTTGTGGTATTTCACTGTTTTACGATAATGTGACAAATTGTAAGAGTTTTTAATGATTTTCAGTGAAATACGACGATCAAACACTTTTTAATGGTTTTTCTATATTTAACATCGTTTTAAGATGATTTAACGCTCTTATAAGGTTTTTGTGGTATTTTCACTGTTTTACGACGATTTAACGCTCATATAAAGTTTTTCTGGTATTTTAACTGTTTTACGTCGATTTAACGCTCTTATAAGGTTTTTCTGGTATTTTCACTGCTAAACGACGACTTGACGCTCTTATAAGGTTTTTCTGGTATTTACACTGTTTTACGACGATTTTACGCTCTTATAAGGTTTTTCTGGTATTTTCACTGTTTTTCGACGATTAAACGCTCTTATAAGGTTTCTCTGGTATTTTCACTCTTTCACGACGATTTGACGCTCTTATAAGGTTTTTCTGGTATTTACACTGTTTAACGACGATTTAACGCTCGTATAAGGTTTTTGTGGTATTTTCACTGTTTAACGACGATTTAACGCTCTTATGAGGTTTTTCTGGTATTTACACTGTTTTACGACGATTTGACGCTCTTATAAGGTTTTTCTGGTATTTTCACTGTTTTTCGACGATTTAACGCTCTTATAAGGTTTCTCTGGTATTTTCACTCTTTCACGACGATTTGACGCTCTTATAAGGTTTTTCTGGTATTTTACACTGTTTAACGACGATTTAACGCTCTTCTTAGGTTTTTCTGGTATTTTCACTGTTTTACGACGATTTGACGCTCATCTAAGGTTTTTTCTGGTATTTTCACTGTTATACGACGATTAACGCTCGTATAAGGTTTTTGTGGTATTTTCACTGTTTTAAGATAATGTGACAAATTGTAAGAGTTTTTTAATGATTTTCAGTGAAATACGACGATCAAACACTTTTTAATGGTTTTTCTATATTTTACATCGTTTTAAGATGATTTAACGCTTTTATAAGGTTTTTCTGGTATTTTAACTGTTTTACGTCGATTTAACGCTCTTATAAGGGTTTTCTGGTATGTTCACTGTTTAACGACGACTTGACGCTCTTACAAGGTTTTCTGGTATTAACACTGTTTTACGACGATTTTAACGCTCTTATAAGGTTTCTCTGGTATTTTCACTGTTTAACGACGATTTGACGCTCTTATAAGGTTTTTCTGGTATTTACACTGTTTAACGACGATTAAACGCCGTATAAGGTTTTTGTGGTATTTTCACTGTTTTACGACGATTTAACGCTCTTATGAGGTTTTTCTGGTATTTTAACTGTTTTACGTCGATTTAACGCTCTTATAAGGTTTCTCTGGTATTTTCACTCTTTCACGACGATTTGACGCTCTTATAAGGTTTTTCTGGTATTTACACTGTTAAACGACGATTTAACGCTCTTCTTAGGTTTTTCTGGTATTTTCACTGTTTTACGACGATTTGACTCTCTTTAAGGTTTTTCTGGTATTTTCACTGTTATACGACGATTAAACGCTCGTATAAGGTTTTTGTGGTATTTTCACTGTTTTACGATAATGTGACAAATTGTAAGAGTTTTTTAATGATTTTCAGTGAAATACGACGATCAAACACTTTTTAATGGTTTTTCTATATTTAACATCGTTTTAAGATGATTTAACGCTCTTATAAGGTTTTTCTGGTATTTTAACTGTTTTACGTCGATTTAACGCTCTTATAAGGTTTTTCTGGTATGTTCACTGTTTAACAACGACTTGACGCTCTTATAAGGTTTTTCTGGTATTAACACTGTTTTACGACGATTTAACGCTCTTATTAGGGTTTCTCTGGTATTTTCACTGTTTAACGACGATTTGACGCTCTTATAAGGTTTTTCTGGTACTTACACTGTTAAACGACGATTTAACGCTCGTATAAGGTTTTTGTGGTATTTTCACTGTTTTACGACGATTTAACGCTCTTATGAGGTTTTTCTGGTATTTACACTGTTTTACGACGATTTGACGCTCGTATAAGGTTTTTCTGGTATTTTCACTGTTTTACGACGATTAAACGCTCTTATAAGGTTTTTCTGGTATTTTCACTGTTTTACGACGATTTGACAAATTTTTAGGGTTTTTCAATGATTATTAGTGCAATACGACGATTTATCACTTTTTAATGGTTTTTCTATATTTTACAGCGTTTTAAGATGATTTAACGCTCTTATAAGGTTTTTCTGGTATTTTAACTGTTTTACGTCGATTTAACGCTCTTATAAGGTTTTTCTGGTATTTTTACTGCTAAACGACGACTTGACGCTCTTATAAGGTTTTTCTGGTATTTTCACTGTTTATCGTCGATTTAACGCTCTTATAAGGTTTTTCTGGTATTTACACTGTTTTACGACGATTTTACGCTCTTATAAGGTTTTTCTGGTATTTTCACTGTTTTTCGACGATTTAACGCTCTTATAAGGTTTCTCTGGTATTTTCACTCTTTCACGACGATTTGACGCTCTTATAAGGTTTTTCTGGTATTTACACTGTTTAACGACGATTTAACGCTCTTCTTAGGTTTTTCTGGTATTTTCACTGTTTTACGACGATTTGACGCTCTTCTAAGGTTTTTCTGGTATTTTCACTGTTATACGACGATTAAACGCTCGTATAAGGTTTTTGTGGTATTTTCACTGTTTTACGATAATGTGACAAATTGTAAGAGTTTTTTAATGATTTTCAGTGAAATACGACGATCAAACACTTTTTAATGGTTTTTCTATATTTTACATCGTTTTAAGATGATTTAACGCTCTTATAAGGTTTTTCTGGTATTTACACTGTTTTACGACGATTTAACGCTCTTATAAGGTTTCTCTGGTATTTTCACTGTTTAACGACGATTTGACGCTCTTATAAGGTTTTTCTGGTATTTACACTCTTTCACGACGATTTGACGCTCTTATAAGGTTTTTCTGGTATTTACACTGTTTAACGACGATTTAACGCTCTTCTTAGGTTTTTCTGGTATTTTCACTGTTTTACGACGATTTGACTCTTTTTTAAGGTTTTTCTGGTATTTTCACTGTTATACGACGATTAAACGCTCGTATAAGGTTTTTGTGGTATTTTCACTGTTTTACGATAATGTGACAAATTGTAAGAGTTTTTTAATGATTTTCAGTGAAATACGACGATCAAACACTTTTTAATGGTTTTTCTATATTTAACATCGTTTTAAGATGATTTAACGCTCTTATAAGGTTTTTCTGGTATTTTAACTGTTTTACGTCGATTTAACGCTCTTATAAGGTTTTTCTGGTATGTTCACTGTTTAACAACGACTTGACGCTCTTATAAGGTTTTTCTGGTATTAACACTGTTTTACGACGATTTAACGCTCTTATTAGGGTTTCTCTGGTATTTTCACTGTTTAACGACGATTTGACGCTCTTATAAGGTTTTTCTGGTACTTACACTGTTAAACGACGATTTAACGCTCGTATAAGGTTTTTGTGGTATTTTCACTGTTTTACGACGATTTATCGCTCTTATGAGGTTTTTCTGGTATTTACACTGTTTTACGACGATTTGACGCTCGTATAAGGTTTTTCTGGTATTTTCACTGTTTTACGACGATTAAACGCTCTTATAAGGTTTTTCTGGTATTTTCACTGTTTTACGACGATTTGACAAATTTTTAGGGTTTTTCAATGATTATTAGTGCAATACGACGATTTATCACTTTTTAATGGTTTTTCTATATTTTACAGCGTTTTAAGATGATTTAACGCTCTTATAAGGTTTTTCTGGTATTTTAACTGTTTTACGTCGATTTAACGCTCTTATAAGGTTTTTCTGGTATTTTTCCTGCTAAACGACGACTTGACGCTCTTATAAGGTTTTTCTGGTATTTTCACTGTTTATCGTCGATTTAACGCTCTTATAAGGTTTTTCTGGTATTTACACTGTTTTACGACGATTTTACGCTCTTATAAGGTTTTTCTGGTATTTACACTGTTTAACGACGATTTAACGCTCTTCTTAGGTTTTTCTGGTATTTTCACTGTTTTACGACGATTTGACGCTCTTCTAAGGTTTTTCTGGTATTTTCACTGTTATACGACGATTAAACGCTCGTATAAGGTTTTTGTGGTATTTTCACTGTTTTACGATAATGTGACAAATTGTAAGAGTTTTTTAATGATTTTCAGTGAAATACGACGATCAAACACTTTTTAATGGTTTTTCTATATTTTACATCGTTTTAAGATGATTTAACGCTCTTATAAGGTTTTTCTGGTATTTACACTGTTTTACGACGATTTAACGCTCTTATAAGGTTTCTCTGGTATTTTCACTGTTTAACGACGATTTGACGCTCTTATAAGGTTTTTCTGGTATTTACACTGTTTAACGACGATTAAACGCTCGTATAAGGTTTTTGTGGTATTTTCACTGTTTTACGACGATTTAACGCTCTTATGAGGTTTTTCTGGTATTTTAACTGTTTTACGTCGATTTAACGCTCTTATAAGGTTTTTCTGGTATTTTCACTGCTAAACGACGACTTGACGCTCTTATAAGGTTTTTCTGGTATTTACACTGTTTTACGACGATTTTACGCTCTTATAAGGTTTTTCTGGTATTTTCACTGTTTTTCGACGATTAAACGCTCTTATAAGGTTTCTCTGGTATTTTCACTCTTTCACGACGATTTGACGCTCTTATAAGGTTTTTCTGGTATTTACACTGTTTAACGACGATTTAACGCTCTTCTAAGGTTTTTCTGGTATTTTCACTGTTTTACGACGATTTGACGCTCTTCTAAGGTTTTTCTGGTATTTTCACTGTTATACGACGATTAAACGCTCGTATAAGGTTTTTGTGGTGTTTTCACTGTTTTACGATAATGTGACAAATTGTAAGAGTTTTTTTAATGATTTTCAGTGAAATACGACGATCAAACACTTTTTAATGGTTTTTCTATATTTAACATCGTTTTAAGATGATTTAACGCTCTTATAAGGTTTTTCTGGTATTTTAACTGTTTTACGTCGATTTAACGCTCTTATAAGGTTTTTCTGGTATGTTCACTGTTTAACAACGACTTGACGCTCTTATAAGGTTTTTCTGGTATTAACACTGTTTTACGACGATTTAACGCTCTTATTAGGGTTTCTCTGGTATTTTCACTGTTTAACGACGATTTGACGCTCTTATAAGGTTTTTCTGGTATTTACACTGTTTAACGACGATTTAACGCTCGTATAAGGTTTTTGTGGTATTTTCACTGTTTTACGACGATTTAACGCTCTTATGAGGTTTTTCTGGTATTTACACTGTTTTACGACGATTTGACGCTCGTATAAGGTTTTTCTGGTATTTTCACCGTTTTACGACGATTAAACGCTCTTATAAGGTTTTTCTGGTATTTTCACTGTTTTACGACGATTTGACAAATTTTTAGGGTTTTTCAATGATTATTAGTGCAATACGACGATTTATCACTTTTTAATGGTTTTTCTATATTTTACAGCGTTTTAAGATGATTTAACGCTCTTATAAGGTTTTTCTGGTATTTTCACTGTTTGACGACGACTTGACGCTCTTATAAGGTTTTTCTGGTATTTTCACTGTTTTACGACGGTTTAACGCTCTTGTAAGGTTTTTCTGGTATTTTCACTGTTTTACGACGATTTAACGCTCTCATAAGGTTTTTCTGGTATTTTCACTGTTTTACGACGATTTACCGCTCGCATAAGGTTTTTCTGGTATTTTCACTGTTTTTCGACGATTTAACGTTCTTCTAAGGTTTTTCTGGTATTTTCACTGTTTTACGAAGATTAAACGCTCGTATAAGGTTTTTGTGGTATTTTCACTGTTTTACGATAATTTGACAAATTGTAAGAGTTTTTTAATGATTTTCGGTGAAATACGACGATCAAACACTTTTTAATGGTTTTTCTATATTTTACAGCGTTTGAGGACGATTTAACGCTCTTTTAAGGTTTTTCTGGTATTTTCACTGTTTTACGACGATTTAACGCTCTTATAAGGTTTTTCTGGTATTTTCACTGTTTTACGACGGTTTGACAAATTTTAAGGGTTTTTCAATGATTTTTAGTGTAATACGACGATTTAACACTTTTTAATGGGTTTTCTATATTTTACAGCGTTTTTAGACGATTTAACGCTCTTATAAGGTTGTTCTGGTATTTTCACTGTTTTACGACGATTTGACAAATTTTAAGGGTTTTTCAATGATTATTAGTGTAATACGACGATTTATCACTTTTTAATGGTTATTCTATATTTTACAGCGTTTTAAGATGATTTAACGCTCTTATAAGGTTTTTCTGGTATTTTCACTGTTTGACGACGACTTGACGCTCTTATAAGGTTTTTCTGGTATTTTCACTGTTTTACGACGGTTTAACGCTCTTGTAAGGTTTTTCTGGTATTTTCACTGTTTTACGACGATTTAACGCTCTCATAAGGTTTTTCTGGTATTTTCACTGTTTTACGACGATTTACCGCTCGCATAAGGTTTTTCTGGTATTTTCACTGTTTTTCGACGATTTAACGTTCTTCTAAGGTTTTTCTGGTATTTTCACTGTTTTACGAAGATTAAACGCTCGTATAAGGTTTTTGTGGTATTTTCACTGTTTTACGATAATTTGACAAATTGTAAGAGTTTTTTAATGATTTTCGGTGAAATACGACGATCAAACACTTTTTAATGGTTTTTCTATATTTTACAGCGTTTGAGGACGATTTAACGCTCTTTTAAGGTTTTTCTGGTATTTTCACTGTTTTACGACGATTTAACGCTCTTATAAGGTTTTTCTGGTATTTTCACTGTTTTACGACGATTTAACGCTCGTATAAGGTTTTTCTGGCATTTTCACTTTTTTACGACGATTTGACAATTTTTTAGGGTTTTTCAATGATTTTTAGTGTAATACGACGATTTAACACTTTTTAATGGTTTTTCTATATTTTACAGTGTTTTAAGACGATTTAACGCTCTTTTTAGGTTTATCTGGTATTTTCACTGTTTTACGACGATTTGAGAAATTTTTAGGGTTTTTCAATGATTATTAGTGTAATACGACGATTTATCACTTTTTAATGGTTTTTCTATATTTTACAGCGTTTTAAGATGATTTAACGCTCTTATAAGGTTTTTCTGGTATTTTCACTGTTTTACGACGATTTAAAATTTTTTTAGGGTTTTTCAATGATTATTAGTGCAATAAGACGATTTATCACTTTTTATTGGTTTTTCTATATTTTACAGCGTTTTAAGATGATTTAACGCTCTTATAAGGTTTTTCTGGTATTTTAACTGTTTTACGTCGATTTAACGCTCTTATAAGGTTTTTCTGGTATTTTCACTGTTAAACGACGACTTGACGCTCTTATAAGGTTTGTCTGGTATTTACACTGTTTTACGACGATTTTACGCTCTTATAAGGTTTTTCTGGTATTTTCACTGTTTTTCGACGATTTAACGCTCTTATAAGGTTTCTCTGGTATTTTCACTCTTTCACGACGATTTGACGCTCTTATAAGGTTTTTCTTGTATTTACACTGTTTAACGACGATTTAACGCTCTTCTTAGGTTTTTCTGGTATTTTCACTGTTTTACGACGATTTGACGCTCTTCTAAGGTTTTTCTGGTATTTTCACTGTTATACGACGATTAAACGCTCGTATAAGGTTTTTGTGGTATTTTCACTGTTTTACGATAATGTGACAAATTGTAAGAGTTTTTTAATGATTTTCAGTGAAATACGACGATCAAACACTTTTTAATGGTTTTTCTATATTTTACATCGTTTTAAGATGATTTTACGCTCTTATAAGGTTTTTCTGGTATTTTAACTGTTTTACGTCGATTTAACGCTCTTATAAGGTTTTTCTGGTATGTTCACTGTTGAACGACGACTTGACGCTCTTATAAGGTTTTTCTGGTATTTACACTGTTTTAAGACGATTTGACGCTTTTATTAGGTTTATCTGGTATTTTCACTGTTTTACGACGATTTGACAAATTTTTAGGGTTTTTCAATGATTATTAGTGTAATACGACGATTTATCACTTTTTAATGGTTTTTCTATATTTTACAGCGTTTTAAGATGATTTAACACTCTTATAAAGTTTTTCTGGTATTTTAACTGTTTTACGTCGATTTAACGCTCTTATAAGGTTTTTCTGGTATTTTCACTGTTAAACGACGACTTGACGCTCTTATAAGGTTTTTCTGGTATTTACACTGTTTTACGACGATTTTACGCTCTTATAAGCTTTTTCTGGTATTTTCACTGTTTTTCGACGATTTAACGCTCTAATAAGGTTTCTCTGGTATTTTCACTCTTTCACGACGATTTGACGCTCTTATGAGGTTTTTCTGGTATTTACACTGTTTAACGACGATTTAACGCTCTTCTTAGGTTTTTCTGGTATTTTCACTGTTTTACGACGATTTGACTCTCTTTTAAGGTTTTTCTGGTATTTTCACTGTTATACGACGATTAAACGCTCGTATAAGGTTTTTGTGGTATTTTCACTGTTTTACGATAATGTGACAAATTGTAAGAGTTTTTTTAATGATTTTCAGTGAAATACGACGATCAAACACTTTTTAATGGTTTTTCTATATTTAACATCGTTTTAAGATGATTTAACGCTCTTATAAGGTTTTTCTGGTATTTTAACTGTTTTACGTCGATTTAACGCTCTTATAAGGTTTTTCTGGTATGTTCACTGTTTAACAACGACTTGACGCTCTTATAAGGTTTTTCTGGTATTAACACTGTTTTACGACGATTTAACGCTCTTATTAGGGTTTCTCTGGTATTTTCACTGTTTAACGACGATTTGACGCTCTTATAAGGTTTTTCTGGTATTTACACTGTTTAACGACGATTTAACGCTCGTATAAGGTTTTTGTGGTATTTTCACTGTTTTACGACGATTTAACGCTCTTATGAGGTTTTTCTGGTATTTACACTGTTTTACGACGATTTGACGCTCGTATAAGGTTTTTCTGGTATTTTCACCGTTTTACGACGATTAAACGCTCTTATAAGGTTTTTCTGGTATTTTCACTGTTTTACGACGATTTGACAAATTTTTAGGGTTTTTCAATGATTATTAGTGCAATACGACGATTTATCACTTTTTAATGGTTTTTCTATATTTTACAGCGTTTTAAGATGATTTAACGCTCTTATAAGGTTTTTCTGGTATTTTCACTGTTTTTCGTCGATTTAACGCTCTTATAAGGTTTTTCTGGTATTTACACTGTTTTACGACGATTTTACGCTCTTATAAGGTTTTTCTGGTATTTTCACTGTTTTTCGACGATTTAACGCTCTTATAAGGTTTCTCTGGTATTTTCACTCTTTCACGACGATTTGACGCTCTTATAAGGTTTTTCTGGTATTTACACTGTTTAACGACGATTTAACGCTCTTCTTAGGTTTTTCTGGTATTTTCACTGTTTTACGACGATTTGACTCTCTTTTAAGGTTTTTCTGGTATTTTCACTGTTATACGACGATTAAACGCTCGTATAAGGTTTTTGTGGTATTTTCACTGTTTTACGATAATGTGACAAATTGTAAGAGTTTTTTAATGATTTTCAGTGAAATACGACGATCAAACACTTTTTAATGGTTTTTCTATATTTAACATCGTTTTAAGATGATTTAACGCTCTTATAAGGTTTTTCTGGTATTTTAACTGTTTTACGTCGATTTAACGCTCTTATAAGGTTTTTCTGGTATGTTCACTGTTTAACAACGACTTGACGCTCTTATAGGGTTTTTCTGGTATTAACACTGTTTTACGACGATTTAACGCTCTTATTAGGGTTTCTCTGGTATTTTCACTGTTTAACGACGATTTGACGCTCTTATAAGGTTTTTCTGGTACTTACACTGTTAAACGACGATTTAACGCTCGTATAAGGTTTTTGTGGTATTTTCACTGTTTTACGACGATTTAACGCTCTTATGAGGTTTTTCTGGTATTTACACTGTTTTACGACGATTTGACGCTCGTATAAGGTTTTTCTGGTATTTTCACTGTTTTACGACGATTAAACGCTCTTATAAGGTTTTTCTGGTATTTTCACTGTTTTACGACGATTTGACAAATTTTTAGGGTTTTTCAATGGTTATTAGTGCAATACGACGATTTATCACTTTTTAATGGTTTTTCTATATTTTACAGCGTTTTAAGATGATTTAACGCTCTTATAAGGTTTTTCTGGTATTTTAACTGTTTTACGTCGATTTAACGCTCTTATAAGGTTTTTCTGGTATTTTTACTGCTAAACGACGACTTGACGCTCTTATAAGGTTTTTCTGGTATTTTCACTGTTTATCGTCGATTTAACGCTCTTATAAGGTTTTTCTGGTATTTACACTGTTTTACGACGATTTTACGCTCTTATAAGGTTTTTCTGGTATTTTCACTGTTTTTCGACGATTTAACGCTCTTATAAGGTTTCTCTGGTATTTTCACTCTTTCACGACGATTTGACGCTCTTATAAGGTTTTTCTGGTATTTACACTGTTTAACGACGATTTAACGCTCTTCTTAGGTTTTTCTGGTATTTTCACTGTTTTACGACGATTTGACGCTCTTCTAAGGTTTTTCTGGTATTTTCACTGTTATACGACGATTAAACGCTCGTATAAGGTTTTTGTGGTATTTTCACTGTTTTACGATAATGTGACAAATTGTAAGAGTTTTTTAATGATTTTCAGTGAAATACGACGATCAAACACTTTTTAATGGTTTTTCTATATTTTACATCGTTTTAAGATGATTTAACGCTCTTATAAGGTTTTTCTGGTATTTTAACTGTTTTACGTCGATTTAACGCTCTTATAAGGTTTTTCTGGTATGTTCACTGTTTAACGACGACTTGACGCTCTTATAAGGTTTTTCTGGTATTTACACTGTTTTACGACGATTTAACGCTCTTATAAGGTTTCTCTGGTATTTTCACTGTTTAACGACGATTTGACGCTCTTCTAAGGTTTTTCTGGTATTTTCACTGTTATACGACGATTAAACGCTCGTATAAGGTTTTTGTGGTATTTTCACTGTTTTACGATAATGTGACAAATTGTAAGAGTTTTTTAAAGATTTTCAGTGAAATACGACGATCAAACACTTTTTAATGGTTTTTCTATATTTTACATCGTTTTAAGATGATTTAACGCTCTTATAAGGTTTTTCTGGTATTTACACTGTTTTACGACGATTTAACGCTCTTATAAGGTTTCTCTGGTATTTTCACTGTTTAACGACGATTTGACGCTCTTATAAGGTTTTTCTGGTATTTACACTGTTTAACGACGATTAAACGCTCGTATAAGGTTTTTGTGGTATTTTCACTGTTTTACGACGATTTAACGCTCTTATGAGGTTTTTCTGGTATTTTAACTGTTTTACGTCGATTTAACGCTCTAATAAGGTTTTTCTGGTATTTTCACTGCTAAACGACGACTTGACGCTCTTATAAGGTTTTTCTGGTATTTACACTGTTTCACGACGATTTTACGCTCTTATAAGGTTTTTCTGGTATTTTCACTGTTTTTCGACGATTAAACGCTCTTATAAGGTTTCTCTGGTATTTCCACTCTTTCACGACGATTTGACGCTCTTATAAGGTTTTTCTGGTATTTACACTGTTTAACGACGATTTAACGCTCTTCTAAGGTTTTTCTGGTATTTTCACTGTTTTACGACGATTTGACGCTCTTCTAAGGTTTTTCTGGTATTTTCACTGTTATACGACGATTAAACGCTCGTATAAGGTTTTTGTGGTGTTTTCACTGTTTTACGATAATGTGACAAATTGTAAGAGTTTTTTAATGATTTTCAGTGAAATACGACGATCAAACACTTTTTAATGGTTTTTCTATATTTTACAGCGTTTTAAGATGATTTAACGCTCTTATAAGGTTCTCTGGTATTTTCACTGTTTTTCGACGATTTAACGCTCTTATAAGGTTTCTCTGGTATTTTCACTCTTTCACGACGATTTGACGCTCTTATAAGGTTTTTCTGGTATTTACACTGTTTAACGACGATTTAACGCTCTTCTTAGGTTTTTCTGGTATTTTCACTGTTTTACGACGATTTGACGCTCTTCTAAGGTTTTTCTGGTATTTACACTGTTTAACGACGATTAAACGCTCGTATAAGGTTTTTGTGGTATTTTCACTGTTTTACGACGATTTAACGCTCTTATGAGGTTTTTCTGGTATTTTAACTGTTTTACGTCGATTTAACGCTCTTATAAGGTTTTTCTGGTATTTTCACTGCTAAACGACGACTTGACGCTCTTATAAGGTTTTTCTGGTATTTACACTGTTTTACGACGATTTTACGTTCTTATAAGGTTTCTCTGGTATTTTCACTCTTTCACGACGATTTGACGCTCTTATAAGGTTTTTCTGGTATTTACACTGTTTAACGACGATTTAACGCTCTTCTTAGGTTTTTCTGGTATTTTCACTGTTTTACGACGATTTGACTCTCTTTTAAGGTTTTTCTGGTATTTTCACTGTTATACGACGATTAAACGCTCGTATAAGGTTTTTGTGGTATTTTCACTGTTTTACGATAATGTGACAAATTGTAAGAGTTTTTTAATGATTTTCAGTGAAATACGACGATCAAACACTTTTTAATGGTTTTTCTATATTTAACATCGTTTTAAGATGATTTAACGCTCTTATAAGGTTTTTGTGGTATTTTCACTGTTTTACGACGATTTAACGCTCATATAAAGTTTTTCTGGTATTTTAACTGTTTTACGTCGATTTAACGCTCTTATAAGGTTTTTCTGGTATTTTCACTGCTAAACGACGACTTGACGCTCTTATAAGGTTTTTCTGGTATTTACACTGTTTTACGACGATTTTACGCTCTTATAAGGTTTTTCTGGTATTTTCACTGTTTTTCGACGATTAAACGCTCTTATAAGGTTTCTCTGGTATTTTCACTCTTTCACGACGATTTGACGCTCTTATAAGGTTTTTCTGGTATTTACACTGTTTAACGACGATTTAACGCTCGTATAAGGTTTTTGTGGTATTTTCACTGTTTAACGACGATTTAACGCTCTTATGAGGTTTTTCTGGTATTTACACTGTTTTACGACGATTTGACGCTCTTATAAGGTTTTTCTGGTATTTTCACTGTTTTTCGACGATTTAACGCTCTTATAAGGTTTCTCTGGTATTTTCACTCTTTCACGACGATTTGACGCTCTTATAAGGTTTTTCTGGTATTTACACTGTTTAACGACGATTTAACGCTCTTCTTAGGTTTTTCTGGTATTTTCACTGTTTTACGACGATTTGACGCTCATCTAAGGTTTTTCTGGTATTTTCACTGTTATACGACGATTAAACGCTCGTATAAGGTTTTTGTGGTATTTTCACTGTTTTAAGATAATGTGACAAATTGTAAGAGTTTTTTAATGATTTTCAGTGAAATACGACGATCAAACACTTTTTAATGGTTTTTCTATATTTTACATCGTTTTAAGATGATTTAACGCTTTTATAAGGTTTTTCTGGTATTTTAACTGTTTTACGTCGATTTAACGCTCTTATAAGGTTTTTCTGGTATGTTCACTGTTTAACGACGACTTGACGCTCTTACAAGGTTTTTCTGGTATTAACACTGTTTTACGACGATTTAACGCTCTTATAAGGTTTCTCTGGTATTTTCACTGTTTAACGACGATTTGACGCTCTTATAAGGTTTTTCTGGTATTTACACTGTTTAACGACGATTAAACGCCCGTATAAGGTTTTTGTGGTATTTTCACTGTTTTACGACGATTTAACGCTCTTATGAGGTTTTTCTGGTATTTTAACTGTTTTACGTCGATTTAACGCTCTTATAAGGTTTCTCTGGTATTTTCACTCTTTCACGACGATTTGACGCTCTTATAAGGTTTTTCTGGTATTTACACTGTTAAACGACGATTTAACGCTCTTCTTAGGTTTTTCTGGTATTTTCACTGTTTTACGACGATTTGACTCTCTTTTAAGGTTTTTCTGGTATTTTCACTGTTATACGACGATTAAACGCTCGTATAAGGTTTTTGTGGTATTTTCACTGTTTTACGATAATGTGACAAATTGTAAGAGTTTTTTAATGATTTTCAGTGAAATACGACGATCAAACACTTTTTAATGGTTTTTCTATATTTAACATCGTTTTAAGATGATTTAACGCTCTTATAAGGTTTTTCTGGTATTTTAACTGTTTTACGTCGATTTAACGCTCTTATAAGGTTTTTCTGGTATGTTCACTGTTTAACAACGACTTGACGCTCTTATAAGGTTTTTCTGGTATTAACACTGTTTTACGACGATTTAACGCTCTTATTAGGGTTTCTCTGGTATTTTCACTGTTTAACGACGATTTGACGCTCTTATAAGGTTTTTCTGGTACTTACACTGTTAAACGACGATTTAACGCTCGTATAAGGTTTTTGTGGTATTTTCACTGTTTTACGACGATTTAACGCTCTTATGAGGTTTTTCTGGTATTTACACTGTTTTACGACGATTTGACGCTCGTATAAGGTTTTTCTGGTATTTTCACTGTTTTACGACGATTAAACGCTCTTATAAGGTTTTTCTGGTATTTTCACTGTTTTACGACGATTTGACAAATTTTTAGGGTTTTTCAATGATTATTAGTGCAATACGACGATTTATCACTTTTTAATGGTTTTTCTATATTTTACAGCGTTTTAAGATGATTTAACGCTCTTATAAGGTTTTTCTGGTATTTTAACTGTTTTACGTCGATTTAACGCTCTTATAAGGTTTTTCTGGTATTTTTACTGCTAAACGACGACTTGACGCTCTTATAAGGTTTTTCTGGTATTTTCACTGTTTATCGTCGATTTAACGCTCTTATAAGGTTTTTCTGGTATTTACACTGTTTTACGACGATTTTACGCTCTTATAAGGTTTTTCTGGTATTTTCACTGTTTTTCGACGATTTAACGCTCTTATAAGGTTTCTCTGGTATTTTCACTCTTTCACGACGATTTGACGCTCTTATAAGGTTTTTCTGGTATTTACACTGTTTAACGACGATTTAACGCTCTTCTTAGGTTTTTCTGGTATTTTCACTGTTTTACGACGATTTGACGCTCTTCTAAGGTTTTTCTGGTATTTTCACTGTTATACGACGATTAAACGCTCGTATAAGGTTTTTGTGGTATTTTCACTGTTTTACGATAATGTGACAAATTGTAAGAGTTTTTTAATGATTTTCAGTGAAATACGACGATCAAACACTTTTTAATGGTTTTTCTATATTTTACATCGTTTTAAGATGATTTAACGCTCTTATAAGGTTTTTCTGGTATTTACACTGTTTTACGACGATTTAACGCTCTTATAAGGTTTCTCTGGTATTTTCACTGTTTAACGACGATTTGACGCTCTTATAAGGTTTTTCTGGTATTTACACTCTTTCACGACGATTTGACGCTCTTATAAGGTTTTTCTGGTATTTACACTGTTTAACGACGATTTAACGCTCTTCTTAGGTTTTTCTGGTATTTTCACTGTTTTACGACGATTTGACTCTTTTTTAAGGTTTTTCTGGTATTTTCACTGTTATACGACGATTAAACGCTCGTATAAGGTTTTTGTGGTATTTTCACTGTTTTACGATAATGTGACAAATTGTAAGAGTTTTTTAATGATTTTCAGTGAAATACGACGATCAAACACTTTTTAATGGTTTTTCTATATTTAACATCGTTTTAAGATGATTTAACGCTCTTATAAGGTTTTTCTGGTATTTTAACTGTTTTACGTCGATTTAACGCTCTTATAAGGTTTTTCTGGTATGTTCACTGTTTAACAACGACTTGACGCTCTTATAAGGTTTTTCTGGTATTAACACTGTTTTACGACGATTTAACGCTCTTATTAGGGTTTCTCTGGTATTTTCACTGTTTAACGACGATTTGACGCTCTTATAAGGTTTTTCTGGTACTTACACTGTTAAACGACGATTTAACGCTCGTATAAGGTTTTTGTGGTATTTTCACTGTTTTACGACGATTTATCGCTCTTATGAGGTTTTTCTGGTATTTACACTGTTTTACGACGATTTGACGCTCGTATAAGGTTTTTCTGGTATTTTCACTGTTTTACGACGATTAAACGCTCTTATAAGGTTTTTCTGGTATTTTCACTGTTTTACGACGATTTGACAAATTTTTAGGGTTTTTCAATGATTATTAGTGCAATACGACGATTTATCACTTTTTAATGGTTTTTCTATATTTTACAGCGTTTTAAGATGATTTAACGCTCTTATAAGGTTTTTCTGGTATTTTAACTGTTTTACGTCGATTTAACGCTCTTATAAGGTTTTTCTGGTATTTTTCCTGCTAAACGACGACTTGACGCTCTTATAAGGTTTTTCTGGTATTTTCACTGTTTATCGTCGATTTAACGCTCTTATAAGGTTTTTCTGGTATTTACACTGTTTTACGACGATTTTACGCTCTTATAAGGTTTTTCTGGTATTTACACTGTTTAACGACGATTTAACGCTCTTCTTAGGTTTTTCTGGTATTTTCACTGTTTTACGACGATTTGACGCTCTTCTAAGGTTTTTCTGGTATTTTCACTGTTATACGACGATTAAACGCTCGTATAAGGTTTTTGTGGTATTTTCACTGTTTTACGATAATGTGACAAATTGTAAGAGTTTTTTAATGATTTTCAGTGAAATACGACGATCAAACACTTTTTAATGGTTTTTCTATATTTTACATCGTTTTAAGATGATTTAACGCTCTTATAAGGTTTTTCTGGTATTTACACTGTTTTACGACGATTTAACGCTCTTATAAGGTTTCTCTGGTATTTTCACTGTTTAACGACGATTTGACGCTCTTATAAGGTTTTTCTGGTATTTACACTGTTTAACGACGATTAAACGCTCGTATAAGGTTTTTGTGGTATTTTCACTGTTTTACGACGATTTAACGCTCTTATGAGGTTTTTCTGGTATTTTAACTGTTTTACGTCGATTTAACGCTCTTATAAGGTTTTTCTGGTATTTTCACTGCTAAACGACGACTTGACGCTCTTATAAGGTTTTTCTGGTATTTACACTGTTTTACGACGATTTTACGCTCTTATAAGGTTTTTCTGGTATTTTCACTGTTTTTCGACGATTAAACGCTCTTATAAGGTTTCTCTGGTATTTTCACTCTTTCACGACGATTTGACGCTCTTATAAGGTTTTTCTGGTATTTACACTGTTTAA